>NC_069504.1:750655754-750959920 GCF_027579735.1 Bombina bombina
TAATAATCAAGGTAGATTATAATACCAGAAGAAATCGCCATAATAGGATTTGTATGAGAAAGTGGCAAAACTAGATTAGATTGTGCAGGTTACTAAGTATACTGTGAAATGCAAATATTAAATGAAAAATAATAAACAACAAATAAGAAATAATAATAATCATAATATTACTGTGCTAATATCAATAGTATTACATACTAAAGAAGAGATTTAAATATGAAAAGCTGTATATCTCGTGATACATAAAATAAGATGTGTATGTCAAATAACATAAATAAATTAAAAGTGTAATTTAAACCGAGAGAATTAATAAATACTCCCATCGAATTACATAAATGGGAGATAGTGTAAATTGCTAAACTGGATAATCCAGCCTAGCCAATTTTGGTGAATTTCTATAAAAAAAATTTTTAAAATATTATAAGACTAAGTGCCAGTGCTCAGGGACTAAATAATGCCCCAGTAAGTAAAGTGAAATGAATTGTCCATAAATATATAGGCAATTCAATAAGGTGATATAATAAGTTCATACAAATCTCTATATTAGGAGGGGTGTATGAAAAGTATATGATTAAATACACTTGAGACCATATTGGTAAGGCTGAATTCAACATTTCCTTTATGGATTATTATAAAAGTTCAAATCCTTAATTATTACATGATTTCCCAAATAGCTGTGTATCTACATGTAAGAAAAATAATTGTTATGTTCATTTAGACCATTTTGGCTGTACTGCATTGAGCAGATAGATCCATCTGCTATCATATTGTAATAGAATTTTTTCTTTATCACCACCTCGTATGCCAAGATTGACTTTATACACCCCGTAGCAATTTAAGCCTTCTGTTTTGGCTTGATGATATTTGTAAAAATGATATGCTACAGAGGTAACAGGTTTCTTATTCTGTATGTATGTCCTTGGCAGCATTTTTAATGTTTCGCACATGTTCCTGCAGTCTTGTTCGCAGTTTTCGTGTAGTCATACCAACATAAACCTTGGAACATTTACAGTGTAGAACATAAACTATTCCTGTAGTATTACAATTAATGAAGGACTTAATAGTATGTGTTTTATTAAACCTGTCTTTGACAGATACTGTCTTTCTTACAAATTTGCAGCTAAAACATGTGCCACAAGAAGAATAGAAAGAGGGCGCCACAATAGCGTGATATCGTCTGGAATGCAGGTATAGATAAAAGTAGATATTATGCTTACCAGATGGTGTGGCACTGTACTGTGACCAGTGCAAGAGAGCAGGCTAGCACTTAACAGTGGCTAGTACACTGTAGGTGTCAGGCTCCAAAGGCACTTGCTCTGGTTGCAACTTGGTGTTTATCTCCTGGTGTCTGGTGTTTCACTTTTTTTATCTGATGAAACAACCCTTGTAGGTTGAGAAACGCGTCATAAAATATTAAAAGTCTTTTTTATTTGAAGTTGTCTGTGTTGTGGTTCATATATACCCACTGAACAACACACACAAGATCACTCCTTTGCAGCACCTGAAGTCCAGACACCAGGAGATAAACACCAAGTTGCAACCAGAGCAAGTGCCTTTGGAGCCTGACTCCTACAGTGTACTAGCCACTGTTAAGTGCAAGCCTGCTCTCTTGCACTGGTCACAGTACAGTGCCACACCATCTGGTAAGCATAATATCTACTTTTATCTATACCTGCATTCCAGACGATATCACGCTATTGTGGCGCCCTCTTTCTATTCTTCTTCAACAGTTGTTCCTTACTCTCTGGGATCAAGAGGAGCAGCCTGATTCATCATCATCTCTTTCAAGAGGACATCTGTACTCCTTATTTACCACCAATATATGGACATTAAACAGGACTAATACGGTAGACCTGATCTACTATATTCAAAGTACAATATCTAGTTTTAAATTGTTTTTTGTTTTCCTTTACAATATCAGCGCACTTTTATATCCCTCTATTGGGATATTTTTACATGTGCCACAAGAGTATGATCCATGAGGTATACTTCTGTTCGTTGTGACTTTATTTTTGTGAACATAATGGCTGGGACTTATTCTTATAAGCTATCGGCAAACTAGAAATCTGAGAGATAGCTAACTTCTATTTTAGGTCCTATTAGCTTTTCAAGTATTTGATCGGATTGAAGAATACGCCAGTGCTTTTGTACTATTTTAACCACTTCACGACTTTGTGCATTGTAAGTTAATACAAGTCTGGTTTTCCCATCGTCTTGTCGTTGCTTTGTTTTCAACAGATCTTGTCTGTTGGTATACTTGGCTCGTTGTCTTGCCTTTTTAATGGATGACTTGCTATATCCTCTTTGGCTGAGTCTGTCTGCTAATTCTTTAGCTCGAGTTTGAAATAAATCATCTTCTGAGCAATTCCTCTTTGTCCTCAGGAATTCACCTATGGGTAAGGATCGAATTGTGTTCGGGACATGTGCACTTGTACTGTGCAAAATTGTGTTGGTGGCAGTTTCCTTACGAAACAGATCAGTTCCTATCATACCATCATCTTTCTTAAAGATTCTCAGATCTAAGAAAGATATCTCAGTCTGACTTGATTGGTATGTGAGCTTTATATTCAGGTCATTGTTATTCAGAATTTGTAGGAAACTGTCAAGTTTTTCTTTCGGTTCTTCCCATATAAGCAGAATATCGTCTATGTACCTCAGCCAAAGAGGAATATGTTGGGTAAATTCATCATGCTCATCAATGAACACTGTATTGTGTTCCCACCAGCCCAGAAATAGATTAGCGTATGTTGGTGCACACGCAGTGCCCATCGCGGTCCCTTTTGTTTGTAAAAAGAATTGGTTATTAAATGTAAAGAAGTTGTTTTTAAGTACAAACTCCAATAATTTAAGGATGAATTCATTATGATTATCATCTTCATCAGCTGACATATTCAGGTAGTATTGTACTGCTTTTAATCCCAATTCATGCTTAATACTAGTGTATAGGGCCTCGACATCTGCGTTGACCACATATTGGGTCCTAGCTGGATATCTTGGAGTTTTTGTAGCGTTTCCATCGTATCCTTGATGTATGATGGCATTTGTGTTAAAAATTCTCTTAATCTTATATCAACATACTTGCTGGCTTTTTCTGTCAAATTGTAATTTTTTCTTTTAATATTTGCATTTCACAGTATACTTAGTAACCTGCACAATTTAATCTAGTTTTGTTCACTTTCTCATACAAATCCTATTATGGCGATTTCTTCTGGTAATATAATCTACCTTGATTATTATCATCATATATATATATATCTATTTGGGACTTGGAGTTATCTCTATATATAAAGTCTATCAAGTTACCTTTCATTCTTAAATATAAAATTAATATTGATCCTTAAATGTACATTATACATATTTGCCCAATACAATTGATATATGTCAAATGCTTATTTTCATATAGATCAGCCAATAAGATGGGATTCAAGCTGTTGAAATTTTCTTAAATCCACTGTGATTGGACCTAAGTTAAAGGTGATCCAAGTGGAATATGACAACCTAGGAGGCGGAGCTATGAAGCCAAAATATACTCACGCTTCACGCCGCGCCGTACCCTTTGATAAAGTCAAATGTGGCGAAACATGTCAGGGATTAGTTTAATGTTTATAAAATAAGCATTTTTTAAAAACTTAGCAGGAATATATGTGGTGGTTATTATTACTCTGAGCAACCTGATGCATAATAGAGATTACTACACACAGCGGATATTAGCGCGTGGTAGATCATATATACTTTAACATAGCTACTTAGCAAGCATCAGTTATCGCTATTTACCGTATCTTAGCACATTTATGAAACAGTTGTTTGCTATCCGTTTATGGGGGGAATATAATTTAATCTTATAATAATATTATACCTGTAATACTGCCGCAAGTGCATTGTGTCTATTGCTAAAAATACTGTGGTTCCAATGACAGGACGTGACTATGATCATTCCGGTGTACTGAGCACTAGCAGCTTCTTGTACACTTAATAAAGGATACAAATAGATACTGCTGACTTTTTAACGTTATTCCTTAAGTTATAACCAGCATTTCTATATTAGACGTAATTGCGCATATATAGTGGATACAAGTATCTTTTGATACAAGGTATAATTTCAGGTTGATACTATACGAATATCATCTTATGACAATTATATTAACGTTACATGAATGTAACGATAGTGTTGCAATAAGTATTCTTAATTTTTTACTACAGATTTAACGTACAAAAATAACAACCTTAATCTGTACTTATACTATTTCATTACCCACTAATTATTTATCCTGATATAAATATTATTGATGCAAAGACACTAAAGACATATTATAGACTGAAAATAATTATTTATTATTTATTACATCACTGGTTATCTAAGACTATTCACAATTAGATTAGCAATTTACTCCAAGTCTTTGCAACGGACAGTTTATCGCTTTAACTCTTTGTTATACTTATTTATAATATCCTTAAAGCTGCATGTAGCAGTATCATCAAATATATGATATATTCTAATAGTAACAGCATACTTAAAGGCTGTCTTTGTAAGCAATTCACCTAAGATAATAGCAATTTATAGACGCAACCACCTGGGAATATTGTATTTTGTTTGTTTTTTGTTTATATGCAATATCTATTTACATAGTAGATCTGAATTTATTCTCTTATGAGACCCCCTGGACCTATATATCTATTCCTATAATACATGATATATACCCTGACTATGGATTAAAACCTACATCCTAGGCCAGAGCTATCTTACCATGTATAATTTGTACTAACTTTCAAGTAGCATACACTGTTTTTGTACATTTATATATTAACAACCTACCACTTCCTGTGCTTTTAGAGTTGTTTTTCTGTGTGTATGTCTGAATTTTTAATTATCCTAATAAAGCTTATATTTTAATTTTAAGCTTCCTCCTCCTTCCATCTATTTGACTACTAATCCTTCCAATATGCCTAAAGGATAGTGAGTGCTACACATATGTACATAACCGTCAGCTTTGACTGACATATTTGTCTAAAGACTAAGATATGTCTGAGGTGGAAGAGGTTTTATAGGGCTCTTGGGGTATGGGAAACTTTGCCTCCTCCTGTTGATATTAGTGATTCCCATATGTAACGGATCATTGACTCTCGCCACCTATATGAAAGAAATATATTGACAGACTCTGCAAAAGTCTGAGGCCACCATTAGATTTAGCAAAGTTTTAATGACTATAAATATTTATTTTTCGGTCTCTTTCTTACGATTTAGACAGAAAATACAGGAAATATGTACACAAAATATAACCCCCCCCCCCCACCAATATTCAGAACAAAATGGCTTCTTCAGGTAGTATTTAGTGTGATCTCCCTTGGCTCTAAGCACATCTTGAACTCTTTTGGGGAGACTGTCAAGAAGTTTTCTGAAGTAATCTTCTGGTATATTATACCAGGCTTCTTTCAACACTTCCCATAATTCTTCTTTAGATTTAGGTTGTCTTTTATTTATTTCTCTGCACAGGTGATCCCATACTGCATCTATAATATTTAGGTATGGACTTTTTTTGTTTATATGCAATATCTATTTACATAGTAGATCTGAATTTATTCTCTTATGAGACCCCCTGGACCTATATATCTATTCCTATAATACATGATATATACCCTGACTATGGATTAAAACCTACATCCTAGGCCAGAGCTATCTTACCATGTATAATTTGTACTAACTTTCAAGTAGCATACACTGTTTTTGTACATTTATATATTAACAACCTACCACTTCCTGTGCTTTTAGAGTTGTTTTTCTGTGTGTATGTCTGAATTTTTAATTATCCTAATAAAGCTTATATTTTAATTTTAAGCTTCCTCCTCCTTCCATCTATTTGACTACTAATCCTTCCAATATGCCTAAAGGATAGTGAGTGCTACACATATGTACATAACCGTCAGCTTTGACTGACATATTTGTCTAAAGACTAAGATATGTCTGAGGTGGAAGAGGTTTTATAGGGCTCTTGGGGTATGGGAAACTTTGCCTCCTCCTGTTGATATTAGTGATTCCCATATGTAACGGATCATTGACTCTCGCCACCTATATGAAAGAAATATATTGACAGACTCTGCAAAAGTCTGAGGCCACCATTAGATTTAGCAAAGTTTTAATGACTATAAATATTTATTTTTCGGTCTCTTTCTTACGATTTAGACAGAAAATACAGGAAATATGTACACAAAATATAACCCCCCCCCCCCCACCAATATTCAGAACAAAATGGCTTCTTCAGGTAGTATTTAGTGTGATCTCCCTTGGCTCTAAGCACATCTTGAACTCTTTTGGGGAGACTGTCAAGAAGTTTTCTGAAGTAATCTTCTGGTATATTATACCAGGCTTCTTTCAACACTTCCCATAATTCTTCTTTAGATTTAGGTTGTCTTTTATTTATTTCTCTGCACAGGTGATCCCATACTGCATCTATAATATTTAGGTATGGACTTTGTGGAGGCCAGTCCATGCCTGTCAGTGTTTAATCAGCTATTTCTCTCTCCAGATATGATTTCACTGTATTAGCAGTGTGCTTGGCATCGTTATCATGCTGTAAAAATAAAGCCATTCCCAATCAGCCATTCCCAATCATATATATATATATATATATATATATATATATTAAACAAATAACTATATATATATATATTAAACAAATAACTATATATATATATATTAAACAAATAACTATATATATATATATTAAACAAATAACTATATATATATATATATTAAACAAATAACTATATATATATATATATATTAAAAAAAACTATATATATATATATTTATAGATAGATTGATAATAGATAGATAGAAAATATTTCAAAATAAAAAAGAACATTTTCTTCTATGTGAAGAACACTGGAATGTAAAATATTCATAACTACTACAATAGATCTAACACCACCCTCGTGTCTGGTTAGTGCGCAATTGAAAAAAATCGTTAGGCTTAGTCTATGGAGAGAATAAGTTAGCTCAGGCTTGGTATCCGAAGTCCTGAAGTAAGTGCGTGTTGGATATCGCTCAAGTGCACAGAATTTACTTTCAACTTGTAATAGGTGCATTAACCCTCCCACGTTAAAAGTTTACTTCAAGCGTTGTTTGTGTAAAAGAAAAAGTGCTAAATAGCGCACCCTTTATGTTTTGTTCTATCTGAAAGTTTATATGCATGTATGATTTTCTGAGAAATAAAAGTTGCCACCTAGCCAAAGCCAATTATTCTATATTTACATATTAAATTAAGCACACAAATGCTTTATTGTATAGTAAAATATTTTATATAGCCGATTTTAAATTTAAAAAACAACCGGCTAGATTACGAGTTTTGTTGGTAAAGCTGTGCGGTGCTAACGAGCAGTTTCTGCTCACCGCTCACCTATGGACAACGCTGGTATTACGAGTTTTTACAAACCTGGCGTTAGCCGCAGAAAAGTGAGCGGAGAGCAAAATTTAGCTCCACATCTCACTGTAATACCAGCGCTGCTTACCATAGGTATCAATGGGGGAGGGCCGGCTGAAAAAAAACCTAACACCTGCAAAAAAGCAGCGTTCAGCTCCTAATGCAGCCCCATTGATTCCTATGGGGAAATAAAATTTATGTCTACACCTAACACCCTAACATAAACCCCGAGTCTAGGGATGGGCGAATGTTTCGCAACATTCGAAAAACAAAATGAATTTGAACACATTCGTTCGTTCAAATCGAATTTCGAATGTATACATAACATTCTAACATTTGATTATCGAATGTTCGGCTTCAAATTTTATGATTACATTCGAAAATATTCTTTTAGAAAAATTTGCATTTATATTTGTAATAGTATTTCTAATGCTTTCTTTAAATGTAATATTCGAATTATGCAAAATTCGAATTAGAAAAATTCGAATTTATATGTTTGTAATAGTATTTCTAATGCTTTCTTTAAATGTAATATTCGAATTATGTAAAATTCGAATTCGAAAAATTCAAATTTATATGTTTGTAATAGTATTTCTAATGCTTTCTTTAAATGTAATATTCGAATTATGCAATATTCTATATAGAAACATTCAAAACAATATATTTGTATCTATTATGTATCAATTTACTAGATTCCCTCCCTACCGCATGAACTATTGAACTTCTGAATAGTATTTGTTAAATAGAATGTTAAATTCAAAATTTTGAATGTGGACATTCAATATAATTATAAACATTCGAATTCGAAAGTGACATTCGAAAAACTGTAAATAGCCTTAGATTATAGAATTTTTAAGAATATTCGTTCTTATCAACATTTGGATATATAATTCGAATTTCGGTAATAACATTCGTTCTAACATTCGAAATTCGAAAATGTACACATTCGCCCATCCCTACCCGAGTCTAAACACCCATAATCTTACACTTATTAACCCCTAATCTGCCGCCCCCGACATCGCCGCCACCTGCATTATATTATTAACCCCTAATCTGCAACTCCAGACACCGCCGCCACCTACATTATACATATGAACCCCTAATCTGCTGCCCCTAACATCGCTGACACCTACATTATATTTATTAACCCCTAATCTGCTGCCCCCAACATCGCCCGCCACTATAATAAAGTTATTAACCCCTAAACCTAAGTCTAACCCTAACACCCCCTAACTTAAATATAATTTAAATAAATATAAATAAAATAACTACAATTAATTAAACTAGGTAGAAGTTATTAAATAGTTATTGACTATTTAATAACTACCTATCTAAAATAAATACAAAAATACCTGTAAAATAAAACCTAACCTAAGTTACAATTACACCTAACACTACACTATAATTAAATTAATTACCTAAATTAAATTACTTACAATTCGTTGAGTACTTTGGCCCAGTTGGGTGAAGACTTCTAAAGGTAGGGTGATGCAATCAGCCAATAGGATTGAGCTTGCATTCTATTGGCTGATTGGAACAGCCAATAGAATGCAAGCTCAATCCTATTGGCTTATTGGATCAGGCAATAGGATTTTTCCTACCTTAATTCCGATTGGCTGATAGAATTCTATCAGCCAATCGGAATTCAAGGGACGCCATCTTGGATGAAGTCATTTACAGGAACCTTCATTCGTTGTTAGTCGTCGGCCAGGAAGGATGCTCCGCATCGGATGGCTTGAAGATGGACCCGCTCCGCGCCGGATGGATGAAGATAGAAGATGCCGTCTGGATGAAGACTTCTGCCCATCTGGAGGACCTCTTCTGCCCGGCTTGATGAAGACTTCTGCCCGTCTGGAGGACCACTTTGCCCGGCTTCATTGAGTACTTTGGCCCGGTTGGGTGAAGACTTCTCAAGGTAGGGTGATCTTCAAGGGGTTTTATTAAGGGGGTATTGGGTGGGTTTTAGAGTAGAGTTGGGTGTGTGGGTGGTGGGTTTTAATGTTGGGGGGGTATTGTACTTTTTTTTTTTACAGGTAAAAGAGCTAATTACTTTGGGGCAATGTCCCGCAAAAAGCCCTTTTAAGGGCTATTTGTAATTTAGTATAGGGTAGGGATTTTTATTATTTTGGGGGGCTTTTTTATTTTATTAGGGGGATTAGATTAGGTGTAATTAGTTTAAAAAACTTGTAATTATTTTATTATTTTCTGTAATTTAGTGTTTTTTTTGTACTTTAGTTTATTTTATTTAATTGTAATTAATTTACTTTAATTTAGGTAATTAATTTAATTATAGTGTAGTGTTAGGTGTAATTGTAACTTAGGTTACATTCCATTTTTTTGTTTTGTTTCCTGTGTGGGTAATTAGGGGAAGAGTTATTTTCACCTGTGTGGGCCTTGCTGCAAGCCTATAAATTTAGCACATTAACTCTGTTGAGCTTGCTCTAAGTGGTGTTTGCTGTATTGATTCTCTGTTAAAGTAAGATTATCTGTTTAAGTATAATAGTTAGCTAACCAAGGTAGTTAGGCAAACAAGGATTTGGAGTAACCAAGGGGAAATATAATTATTTTATACTTTTAAGTTAAATATTTCAGCAAGAATGTGTGAGAATCTTATTCAGTGTACAGCTTGCCATATGTTTGCATCACTGGAGCAGCCACTTCAGGGATTATATGTTTGTGGTAAATGTGAGCATATTGTCTCTTTAGAAACTCATATTGGAGTTCTGGAGGAACGAATTGCAACACTGCATGAAATTCAGACACTTGAAAGGGAAATGGATAGGACCGAGCTAATTGTTAATGGTTCTAGCAGTGGGAATGGGGAGGATTCAGATGAGGAGACTCCAGGATGTAGCTGGGTCACAGTAAGAGGGCGAGGTAAAGGTAAGCGGAAGAGACAGGCCAGTTCTGAGCTGGGACACCCCAACAGATTTGCCAGATTAAGTTAAGATGTTGGGGATATCAGTTCAGGGGTAGCAGTGTCAGAGAGGGCTGTTTTGCCTAGTATAGTGAACAGTCCCGTAGCTGTGGAAGAGCAGCATACTATGGTGGGCAGTCCTTCAGACATGGTAGAGGGGCATACTATAGTTAACAGTCCTTCAGTCATGGAAGAGGGGCATACAAGTCAGGACCTGAGACAGATGTTGGTGGTAGGAGACTCTATTATTAGGAAAGTTGATAGGGTAATTTGTCATCCAGACCCTTTAAATAGAACAGTTTGCTGTTTTCCAGGGGCTCGTGTTAGGCATATTGTGGAGCGTATTGATAGATTGTTAGAGGGATGTGGGTCTGATCCTGCAGTCATGGTACATATTGGTACTAATGAAGGAATCAGCGGGAGATGGAGAGTCCTAAAAAATGACTTCAGGGACTTAGGTAGCAAGCTTAAATCAAAGACCACCAAAGTAATATTTTCTTAGATATTACCAGTGCAGTGTGCTAATTCAGTAAGGCAGAAGGAGCTAAGGTCTGTTAATGAATGTTTAAAAACATGGTGTAAAAATGAGGGGTTTGACTTTTTAGAGCACTGGGCTGACTTTTCACTTGGGTACAATTTGTACAGTAAGGATGGATTGCATCTGAATGACATGGGTGCAGGTGTGTTGGGGAAAAGGATGGTAGCACGTTTAGAGAACCTTTTAAACTAGGCAAAGGGGGGAGGGTCAGTTAGAACACAATAGAATAGAGAGATCAGTCTGTGAATCTGTTAGTCCTTTAATATCTCAAGGAAGAGATGACTTAAGAAGTATCACATTATAAAGTATGGAGGAAAGCACACCAAGTATCAGCAGAAAGCACATGAAAATTAAATATATGTCAACAAATGCAAGAAGCATGACAGGTAAAATGGGGGAGCTGACGCTCTTAGTTGCAGAAGAGGACTATGCTGTTATCAGTATAACTGAAACTTGGTGGGATGATTCACATAACTGGGCAGTTAACTTAGAGGGGTATACTTTATTTAGGAGGGACAGAAATAAGAAAAGGGGTGGATGAATCTGCATGTATATTAAACCTAACCTTAAACCTACAATAAGGGAAGATATTTGTGATACAGGCGACAATGTAGAGATCCTGTGGGTGGAAATAAAGAGTGGGGGGACAAATCCTAAAAAAATATTAATAGGAACATGCTACAAGCCCCCCAACATTAGTGACTTGGATGAAACTCAACTACTAATACAAATAGGTAAGGCTGCTAATAACAGTGCTGTAATTATGGGAGATTTTAACTACCCTGATATAAACTGGGCCAATGAAAATAGTAATTCAGCTAAGGGGGATAGATTTATAAATGTTCTCAGGGATAACTTCTTCTCACAATTAATAGAGGAGCCAACTAGGAGTAAAGCTATATTGGATTTAGTGCTATCAAATAATACAGATATAATATCAAACATAGAAGTCAAAGAACATTTGGGTAACAGTGATCATAACATGGTCACATTTGAAATTTCTTTTCATAAGCAGTGTCTTAAAGGTTTAACCAAGACGTTTAATTATAAGCAAAATTCAACGATTTAAGGAAATCATTAAATAATATAAATTGGGACAAAGTATTCTCTAATAAAAATACAGAGGATAAATGGATAACATTTAAAACTTTGTTAAATAAATATACATATTAACAAATACCATATGGTTATAAAAATAAAAAATCCAAGCCAATGTGGCTGAATATAAATGTGTTAAGAGAAATTAGGAAAAAACGTAGGGCATTTAAATTATTCAAAGAAAATATTACAGACTCAAAATTCCATATTTATAAAGAATATAACAAATCATGCAAAAAAAGCAATCAAATTAGCCAAAATTGAAAATGAAAAATGAATTGCAAAGGATTCTAAATCTAACCCTAAAAGGTTCTTTAAGTACATAAATAGCAAAAAATCTAAGAAAGACAATATAGGTACATTAAAATGCGGGGAGGGTAGCATGATTAACAGTGACAGGGAGAAGGCTGAGATACTAAACCAGTTTTTTTCTTCAGTATACACAAGAGAGGAACCATTGGATGATACTTTGGAACAAAATAGAACATGCCAGCCCATACCATTAATTGGTTTATGTATAGAGGATATCAGAAACAAATTGGATAATATTAAAGGGACAGTATACACTCATTTTCATATAACTGCATGTAATAGACACTACTATAAAGAATAAGATGCACAGATACTGATATAAAAATCCAGTATAAAATGGTTTAAAAACGTACTTAGAAGCTTTCAGATTAGCTCTGTTGAAAAGGCAGTAGTAAAGCCCACTGCAAGTGGGAAATAAGACACTCCCCCTCCCCCTTCTTTTGCATATGTAAAGTCCCTTTACACAAACAGGAGCAAGCTGGAGAAGGTAGCTGACGGTATTCAAATAAAACTTTGGGGCTTGGTTAGGAGTCTGAAAATCAGAGCAATGTTATTTAAAAATAAGCAAAATTATACATTTTTTTTTTTTTAAAAGAAAAAACTTTATGGGCTTTATAAATAGATCATCTACAACACATTTATGCAAAGAAAAAATGAGTGCATAATGGCCCTTTAAGGTAAATAAAACTCCAGGCCCAGATGGAATACACCCAAGGGTGTTAAGGGAACTTAGCACTGTTATAGACAAACCTCTACTCTTAATTTTTCAAGACTCATTATCCTCAGGCATGGTACCCAAGGATTGGCGTAAAGCTGATGTGGTGCCACTCTTCAAAAAGGGAAGTAGGGATGATCCAGGAAGCTATAGACTAGTTAGTCTGACATCAATAGTGGGGAAGATATTTGAAGGGATTATAAGGGATTATATTGATGAGCATATTCGTGTAAACAAGATTATGAGTTCTAATCAACATGGTTTTAGGAGAAATAGATCATGTCAAACTAATCTAATTAGATTCTATGAGGAAGTGAGTAAAAATATAGATAAAGGGGAATCAGTTGATGTGATATACTTAGATTTTGCAAAGGCGTTTGATACAGTGCCACATGAGAGATTAAAGGGACAGTATACTGTAAAATAGTTTTACCCTTAATGTTTTACAATTGCTTTTTTTGCCAACTGCAGAGTAAATAATGTATGAAAATTAGCCTTTTAAGGCTTATTTGTGTATATTAAAGCTCTGATTTTTTTGTTTTGAAGCCACAACCTAATAAAATGGGTTGAGCTTGTAGGTATAATCCGATCTTATTACTGTATCACATTGTGCAAATATACCTGCTTCTTTATCTTATATCTGTCCTTAAAACAATCACCAGTACTTTGAGAGAACAATGGAAAATCAACATTGTATTACCTTATCTCTGCTATATCGCACTGGGAGTGTAATTTCTTCTGCTGGCTGTGTTTACAAAGCTTATCTATAGCTGGTACGCGCGGCCACAAACTTTCAGAATAGGTGGGGATACCACATGCTAAATCAACTATTTCAAATGCCAATATAAGGGTAAAGGAGCTACTTGTAAACAATTTAATACACTCCAGCAGGTAAAGTGGATCATTGGGAACAAATTAAAGGGGAGAAATGTTTTGAGTAAACTGTCCCTTTAATGCACAAAATTAGGAGACTGGGAATATCTGAAAATGTTAGTTTGTGGATAAATAACTGGATAAAAGATAGGGAGCAACGAGTAGTAGTAAATGGATCATACTCAGATTGGACAAAGGTAATCAGTGGAGTACCCCAGGGATCAGTGCTAGGCCCTATTCTTTTTAATATTTTTATAAATGACTTGGAGCTAGGATTAAATAGCGACATCTCTATTTTTGCAGATGATACTAAGTTAAGTAAGGTTATTAGGTCAGAGCAGGATGAACTTTTGTTACAAAGGGACCTGCAAAAATTTGACGTATGGGCAGGTAAATGGAAAATGAGATTTAATACGGGAAAATGCAAGGTTCTACATTTTGGAAGTAAAAATAAGCAGGCAACGTATTATTTAAATGGGACAAGACTTAGCCAAACACAGGAGGAAAGGGATTTGGGGGTAGTAATAGATAACAAGCTAAAGATGGGTGCACAATGCAGGGCAGCAGCTTCAAAGGCTAATAAGATACTAGCATGTATTAAAAGAGGCATTGACTCAAGTGAGGAAAGCATAATTCTGTCACTATATAAAGCCCTGGTAAGACCTCACCTTGAGTATGGAGTGCAGTTCTGGGGACCAAACGCAAAAAAAGATATTGCAGAACTAGAAAAAGTCCAGAGAAGGGCCACAAAGCTAATAAGGGGATTGGAGAATTTAACCTATGAGGAGAGGCTAGCCAAACTGGGTTTGTTTTCTTTAGAAAAAAGGCGCTTAAGAGGTGACATGATTACTTTATATAAATATATTCATGGCCCATATACAGAGATGGCAGAAGCTCTGTTTATTCCAAGAAAATTGTTTGTGACCAGAAGTCACAATTTAAGGTTGGAGGAAAGGAGATTTAATCTCCTGCAACGGAAACATTTTTTCACTGTAAGAGCAATAAACGTGTGGAACTCATTACCAAAGGAGGTAGTGAATGCCAATAACCTAGATACGGCGACGTTGGGGGTGGCAGGTTAATAATATTTAACTAGTGTTTGCAAGGCGGGAGTGCAGCGGTTTAGGGGTTAATACATTTATTAAAGTGGCGGCGATGTCCGGTTCGGCAGAATAGGGGTTACAAATTTTATTTAACTGTTTGCGATGTGGGGGGGGTTCGGTTTAGGGGTTAATAGGTAGATTATTGGTGTTAGTGTACTTTTTAGCACTTTAGTTAAGAGTTTTATACTACTGAGTTAGCCCATAAAACTCTTAACTACTGACTTTCAAATGCGGTAGGAGTCTTGACAGGAGAGGGTGTACCGCTCACTTTTAGGAAGACTCGTAATACCGGTGTCAGGGAAATCCCATTGAAAAATTAGGATACGCAATTGACGTAAGTAGGGATGCACCGAAATTTCGGCAACCGAAATTTTCGGCCGAAAATGGGCCTATCCTATTTCGGCCGAAAGAGAGACAAGCTGGCCGAAAATTGCATGTTACATTTGTGCCACACTTACACTTGCTGGCCGCCGCTAACCGCATCCATCCACACCTAAATTTAGACCGGTGCAGCTAGAGGCTTTCTAGGCCATTAGGTTAGTAAACTACATTTCCCACAATGCCACTCACGCATGAACAGCACAGCCTCCTCCCTCCCTTCCTATCTAGAGCGGTATCTGAAGAATCTGCAGTGCGTGCACTTCCTGAAAGGCTCCGGTATTTTGTTGATTTAGTGCTGCTGACCTTAGTGAGGAGGAAGAGTTGCTCCGGTGCAGGTTCAGCTCTGTTAGAGACAAGGAAGGTTTGATTTACAGCAGCCTAAAACGGAGCAACCCCCCCTCTATTTCCAGGCACTACAAAGCTATAAATCAAACCTTCGTTGTCTCTAAGTGAGCTGAACTGCTGAACCGGAGCAACTCTTCCTCCACACTAACAGCAGGTTAACCCTCTTCCTCCTTACTAATATGGCAGGAGATGTTATTTAATACATATGAGCGGAACCCTGATCTGCAAAACATTTTTCGATGTACATTGCAGGTCATGTGAATGAGTCATATTAGCAAGGCTGGCTTAATATAAGTGCGAGATCGCAAAGTACAGTATCATATTTATAATCTCTCATGTTCCATACACAAACATACTCATGTGACTGTAGAAATTATCAATGAAACTACAGATCCCCTGAAGTCTTGTGGTGCGTGTTTGTAACTTGCAGACTAGCGTTAGCTTTTGAGACTATTTTGAGACAGCATGGCTGCAGGAGGAGAAAAGAAAACTGCTCTGGAGATGGTATGATAGATAGTCCCTGCTATTTATTCATTTGTGCTTGAGCGCAGACAGAGCATATTTATTCCCTGTCTGTGTTTATGTGTAGATACTGGTAGTGTTTAGTACTTTTAGCGAAGCACATGTACCATCTTTGTATTTATTCTCCACTCGTTTTTTTCGCTCACTGTAACTATTTAGGAGTGATTGGCAACTTTTAAATCCAATCCCTTTTTAGCAGCAGTAGTTAACCCTTAGGCAGCAAAAACAGCAATACTCTGTAGTCTTCAATTAAGTCCCATAGGCAGGATAATAACATATGTGGAACACCTTCCTGATTTAATTTTAGTCAGCTGATATGGGAACTGAAGTTAAAAGATATTACTAATGCTGCTTTTAAGGATCCACTATTTTTTATGTTTTGTTATAGAGCACAAGTATTTAGCAAATGTTAAACTATTAGAACTGTCATTTACATAAGTGCCTTAAACAGGGAGCTCTCATTCACATATGTGAATGACAACTCTCTGTATAAAGCACTTATGTTACTGTCTTCTCTCTATAAAACACTTCTGTAAATTACAGCTCTGTATAAGCCTCTTCTATGAATGACAGCTCTCTGTATAATGCACTGCTGCTTATTACAGCTCTCTCTTTTATATAGGGCACTCATGTGACTGATAGCTCTCTGAATAATGCACTTCTATTACTAATAACATCTCTCTGTATAATGATCTTACATTACTAAAAGCTCTTTGTATAAGGCACATCTGTTACTGACACCACTTTGTTGTATGAGGGTCTTCTGTTACTGTCTGCTCCCTGTATAATGAACTTCTGTTACTGGATTCTCTCTATATAAAGGTACTTATTGGCTGCTCTCTGTATAAGGCACTTCTGTGAATCACATCTCTCTGTATAAAGCACTAAGGTACCCTATTAATAGAGAGAGCTGTAATAAGCACCAGTGCATTATACAGAGAGCTGTCATTCAAAGAGGATTATACAGAGAGTTGTAATTTACACAAGTGTTTTATACAGAGAGAAGACAGTAACATAAGTGCTTTAAACAGAGAGCAGCCAGTATCAGAAGAGCCTTATACAAAGTACTGTCAGTAACAGATGTACCTTATACAGAGAGATGTCAGTAACAGAAGTCTGTTGTGAGCGGAAGGAATTTTGATGTAAAATATCTTTATTTTTAAAATATAGATGTCCATGTGATATTTTCTAGTCAGCCTTTTAGTTAGTCTGCTTCTTTTTCAATTGATTTAGTATAGGGATGCACCGAAATTTCGGCAACCGAAATTTTCGGCGGAAAAAGAGGTGAATCTTATACAGAGAGATGTCAGTAACAGAAGTCTTATACAGAGAGATGTCAGTAACAGAAGTCTTATACAGAGAGATGTCAGTAACAGAAGTCTTATACAGAGAGATGTCAGTAACAGAAGAGGTTTATACAGAGAGCTGTTAGTAACAAGAACCTTATACAGAGAGATGTTGGTAACAGAAGAGGTTTATACAGAAAGGTGCTAGTAACAAGAGCCTTATAAAGAGAGATGTTTAGTAACAGGAGAGCTTTATACAGAGAGGTGCTAGCAACTGAAGAGCCTTATACAGAGAACTGTCAGTAAAAGATGAGCTTCCAACAAACAAATATCAATAGCAAACTTAGAAGAGTCTTATACAGAGATTTGTTTAAAGGGATAGGTAACCCAAAATTTTTCTTTCATAATTTAGCTGGAGCATGTGTTTTTAAACAACTTTCTAATTTACTTCTATTAATTTTTTCTTAGTTCTCTTGGTATCTTTATTTTAAAAAGTTGGAATGTAAGCTTAGAAGCCAACCCATTTCTGGAGCACTATTTAATATCAACAATTATTCTTCATTCAGTCCTATATAATGGAAACAGATTTAACAGCTTTTTATTTATATTGGTTTATTAAGTTTATTTTCTGTCTAATTTTGGTGAGTTACTTTCAATAAAAGTGTGGTTATTTATTTTAATGGCTTGTAGTTTTTAATTTTAGAGTAATTAAATTCATTAAAAAGTCTAATATTATTAATACAATTATAGAAAAAAACCTATTTTAAAATCATTTGGGAAAAAGGTCATTTTCGGTTTCGGTTTTCGGCCAAGGGCATCCTGAATTTTCGGTTTCGGTCCAGAATTTTCATTTCGGTGCATCCCTAGACGTAAAGTGGATTTGCGGTATTTTCGAGTCTGGCCAAAAAAGTGAGCGGTACACCTGTACCTGCAAGACTCGTAATACCAGCGGGCGTTAAAAAGCAGCATTGGGACCTCTCAACGCTGCTTTTTAAGGCTAACGCAAGACTCGTAATCTAGGCGAACATGTTTTACAATGAATATATTATAAATAATAAAAAACTATCATTCATCAAATTAACTGTTCCTAGATCATATCACACTCTTTATATAAAGGAAGGTGGACTCTTTAAAATAGAAATTAGTAGTGTAAGAAAACTTTATGGGAAGTGAAGAATAAGAATACACAGTCCTCAGTTTGTATTGTGATTTTGTATATAACTGAAAAAAAAAGATCTGAATTAAAATGATTTACACAGAATAAAATTTACTGATAATGTACTTTCTAATTATATCTTACTTTATAAAAGGGCTATATACCAATTCTGAACTAAATAACAATAAAATGTTAGCTTAAATGGACAGTCTAGTCAAAATTAAACTTTCATAATTCTGATAGAGCATTCAATTTTAAGCATCTTTTTAATTTAATCCTATTATTAATTTTCTTTGTTCTTTTGCTAATCTTTATTTGAATGTAAGCATAAGAGCCGGACCATTTTTTGTTCAGCACCTGCATAGCGCTTGCTGATTGGTGGCTACAGTTATACACAAATCATAATGCACTACCCAGGTGCTGAACAAAAAATAGGCCGTCTCCTATGCTTACATTCTTGCTTTTTCAAATAAAGATAGCAAGAGAACAAAGAGAAATTGATAATAGGAGTAAATCCGATAGTTGCTTAAAACTGCATGCTCTATCTGAATCATGAAAGTTTAATTTTGACTAGACTATTCCTTTAATTAAATCATTGTACTCCAATGCAGCTGCCAGCAGTAGGATAGTGTTTGTAAAAAATGTATTTATTACATCATGTTTTTGCAATCTATGATTAAATGCTGGCATAACCAATTTGTAAAATGTGTGCTTCTGATCTTGTAAGATGCAAGAATCATTTAACTGCTAAGATTATTGAAAAATAAAAAGCAAATAACAATTCAGAATTATCACTATTTGGACACATATTATTAGAATAAAATATTAAAATAGCTTATTAGTTGCAGGGACTGCAAATCCAAAAACATAAATTATGCTTACCAGATAATTTTATTTCCATTGTGGGGAGGAGAGTCCATGGCTTCATTCATTACTATTGGGAATTAAGAACCTGTCCACCAGGAGGAGGCAAAGACTCCCCAGCCAAAGGCTTAAAAACCTCCCAGACTCCCCTCATCCCCCAGTCATTCTGCCGAGGGAACAAGGAACAGTAGGAGAAATATCAGGTATAAATTGTGCCAGGAGAAGAAAAATTAAATTTTGGTCCATCCACTGGAGATATGGACGGGAGCCGTGGACTCTCCTCCCCACGATGGAAATAAAATTATCAGGTACGCATAATTTATGTTTTCCATCTAAAGGGGAGGAGAGACCACGGCTTCATTCATTACTATTGGGAACCCAAGCTTTAGAGGACACTTAATGAAACCAGGAGGGTAAAAGGCGGACCCCTAATCTGAGGGCACCACAGCCTGCAGAACCTTCCTCCCAAAAACAGCTTCTGCAGAAGCAAAGACGTCAAATTAGTAAAACTATGTAAAAGTATGTAAGGAAGACCAAGTAGCCGCCTTACAAATCTGCTACATAGAGACCTCATTCTTGAAGGCCCAAGACGAAGCCACCGCTCTAGTTGAATGAGCCGTGATCTTTTGAGGAAGCCTGTGTCCCACTGTCTCATAAGCCAGACGGATCAAGCTCCTCAGCCAAAAAGACAATGAAGTAGCAGAAACCCTCTGTCCCCTGCGCTTCCCTGAATACACCACAAACAGAGACGTAGATTGTCTGAAATCCTTTGTAGCTTGAAGATAGACCTTCAAGGCACGAACCACATCCAGATTATGAAGTAAACTTTCCTTAGAAGAAGAAGGGTTAGGACACAAAGAAGGAAATACTATTTCCTGATTGATGTTACGGTTAGACACCACCTTGGGAAGAAACCCCAAGCCCATGCGAAGAACAGCCTTATCGGCATGAAAAACAAATAAGGAGGCTCATGATGCAAGGCAGCCAGTTTGGAAACTCTGTGTGCCGATGCAATAGCCAACAGGAAGAGAACCTTCCAGGATATAATCTTAAGGTCAAGAGAATGCATAGGCTCAAAAGGAGCCTTCTGCAAAACTTTAAGGACCAAGTTTAAGCTCCAAGGAGGAGCAGACTGCCTAAAGACAGGCCTGATTCTAGACAGAGCCTGAACAAAAGATTGAATGTCAGGGAGCTCAGCAAGTCTCCTATGCAATAGAAATGTTAAGGCCGAAATCTGTCCCTTTAAGGAACTAGTGGCAAGTCCCTTCTCCAAACCATTTTGTAGAAAAGATAGAATCCTGGACACTTTCACCTTGTGCCAAGGATATCCATGTCTCTCACACCAGGACAAGTAAGTTCTCCACACCTTATAGTAGATGAGCCGAGTGACTGGCTTCCTTGCCTGAACTAGAGTATCAATCACACTTTCAGAAAACCCTCTCTTGGCTAAGACTAAGCGTTTAATGTCACACAGTCAACCACAGAGAATCGAGATTTTGATGTTGAAAGGGACCCTGTTCCAACAGATCCCTGTGACTGGGTAACCTCCACGTCGGAGAGGATGAGATCCCACCAGATCCGCAAACCACGTCCTCCATGGCCACGAAGGAGCAATCAGAATGGTCGACCCTCTCTCCTGTTTTATACGTGCCACTATACGAGGTAGAAGTGGTAATGAAGGAAAACTAGGCTGAACCCCCAAGGCACCGCTAATGCATCTATCAGCTCTGCCTGAGGGTCCCTCAACCTTGATCCGTATCAGGGTAGTTTGCAATTAAGTCTGGATGCCATGAGATTGATCTCTGGTGTCCCCATCTGAGACAAATCTCTGCAAACACTTCGGGGTAAAGAGACCATTCCCCCGGATAAAAGTTTTGTCTGCTGAAAAAGTCTGCCTCCCAGTTGTCCACACCAGGAATGTGGATCACTGAGAGTGAACAGCTGTGGGACTCCGCCCACTCCAGAATCTGAGACACCTCCCTCATTGCTAGGGAGCTCCTCGTACCCCCCTGATGGTAAGCCACTGATGTAATGTTGTCCATCTGAAACCTTATGAAGTTGAATGACACCAGAGGGGGCCATGCCTTTAGAGCATTGTAGATCACTCACAGTTCTTATTTATCGGAAGGAGAGACTTCTCCAGAGACCATATTCCTTGTGCCATCCTGGCAGCTCCCCATCCCGCCAGACTCGCGTTCGTGGTCACAATCACCCAGGTTGGTCTCAAGAAGGATGTCCCCATGGACAGTTGCTCCGGAAACCAAGAAAGGGAGATCTGAGTCCGTGCATCCATGGATATCAGCTGTGATAGATCTGAATGATTGCCGTTCCACTGACTCACCATGCACAATTGAATAGGTCTGAGATGGAACCTGGCGAATGGAATGCCATCTATGCTGGAAACCATGAGCCCAATTACCTCCATACAATGGGCCACTGAGGAGCTCTCGGAGGACTGAAGGGCAAGACAGGTGGACGCAATTTTCCTGCGTCTTTGATCTGTGAGAAAAATCTGAATGGTCCTCTGCAAGGCTGAAGGACAGCACCTGAACAAGGATGTTGTCCAGGTAGGGTGCCACAGCAATGCCCCTGGGTCTGGCCACTACAAGCTGGGCCCCCAGAACCTTCGTGAAGACTCTCAGAGCCGTTACCAGACCAAAGGGAAGAGCCACAAACTGGAAGTGCTGGTCCAGAAACGCAAATCTGAGGAACTTGAAGTGGTCCCTGTGAATTGGAACATGAAGGTAGGCATCCTTCAAGTCTATTGTGGTCATGAACTGCCCCTCTTGAACTAGAAGCAAAATGGATCTGATTGTTTCCATTTTGAACGATGGAACAGCCAGAAATTAGTTTAAACATTTTAAGTCCAGAATCGGGCAGAACGTGCCCTCCTTCTTTGGAACCACAAACCGATTTCACCCCTTTCTGCTCGTGGTACTGGTACAATAACACCTAGAGAGGAGAGATTCCTCACACATTCTAGAATGTGAAGACAGGCCTTGAAGACAGGTTTGACAAGAGGAATCTGCCCCTGGGTGGAAGGGACTTGAACCCTTTCCTGTAACCCTGGGTGACCACCTCCAGAACCCAAGGGGCCTGGATGTCCTGCAACCAGGCGTTGAAGAATAGAGACAATCTGTCCCCTACTTGGTCCGGAGACGTGTCGGGAGCCGCCCCTTCATGCTGATTTTGTCTCTGCAGGCTTCTTGTTCTGCTTGGACTTGTTCTAAGCCTGAGCTGGTTTTCAAGATCCCTTGGACTGGTCCACTTTAGAGGCGGGCTGCTGGCACTGGGCCTCGTCTGCACGAAGGGGACAAAAAGTAGATCCCTTAGGATTAACCTTTTTATCCTGCGGCAGGAAGTCTCCCTTGCCTCCCGTAACCGTGGATATGATCGAATCCAGGCCTGGACTGAACAGGATCTTACCTTGAAAATGAAGGGACAACAACCGCAACTTAGAGGTCATGTCCACAGAACAAGACTTTAGCCACAACCTGACACCTTAGATGAAAGAATTGGCAACCTTCAGCGCCTTAATCTTTTCCTGTACCTCATTGAGAGAAGGTTCACCCTCGATAATCTCAAACAGGGATTCACACCAATATGATGCAGCTCTGGCAACCGCGGCTACAGCCACTGGTTGAAAAACGAACCCCCGTGTGAAGAAACATCTTTCATAACATGTTTTCCAATTTTTTATCCATGGGCTACTTAAACAACGAACTATCCTCTAGGGGAATAGCTGTCCGCTTCGCGAGCGTGGAGATAGCACCATCCACCTTGGGAATGGTACCCCACAGCTCAAGCTGAGTGTCCGGAAAGGGAACAGTTTTTTAAAGGAAGAAGAAGGGGAAAAGGAAGAACCTAATCACTCCCATTCATTCTTGATAATGTTTGCCATCTTTACAGCAACCGGGAAGGTCTGGGGCACCACCCTGTCCTCATAAACCTTATCTAGCATAGGAATAGAAGGATCTTCCAGAAACTTTGGGTCCGGAACCTCCAGAGTAGCAAGCACTTGCTTCAGCAAAAAGCGCAAATTCTTTATCTTAAACCTATAGCCAGGTTCCTCCGCAGCCGGAGGTTTAGATGACACGGATTCAGACCCAGAAGGAGCCTCCTCCGAAGCGTCAGAGTGGGCTGTCACGTTCGGCCGCTGGGAAGCTCTGGCAGTCCTCTCTGTGTGCTTGATTGACAGGTAGTCTGAGCCGCCCCTTCCTGATGATGTCACGACCAGGCTTTTTATTCCGGGCTTCCTGTTTCTTCAGTGCCGTTTGTTTGTTCCTCTTTGTGGCTTCTGTGAGGAATTTGCTGTGGAAACTCTCTAACTGCTGATTTTCTGTTGCCAATCTCTTCAAGGACTGACTATGCTGGGTTAACCTTCAAACTTCCTGATTACCTGTTTCCAAACAATACAAGTACTGTTTATTCTGTGAAACTCTCTAACTGCATGTTAACCTGCTGCCAAACTCTGCAAATACTGTTTATTCAGTGTAAACCTTCAAACTGCTTGATATCTTGTTGCCAAACACTGCAGGTACTGTTTATTCTGTGAAACTCTCAAACTGCATTTTTAACCTGCTGCCAAACTCTGCAAATGCTGTTTATTCTGCGAAACTCTCAAACTGCATTTTAACCTACTGCCAAACTCAGCAAGTACTGATTAATCTGTGTTAACCCTCAAACTGCCTGATAACCTGTTGCAAACTCTGCAAGTTCTGACTATTCAGTGTTAACCCTCAAACTGCCTGATAAACTGTTGCAAACTCTGCAAGGACTGACAATTCAGTGTTAACCCTCAAACTGCCTGATAACCTGTTGCAAACTCTGCAAGGACTGACTACACAGTGTTAACCCTCAAACTGCCTGATAACAAATTACCTATTCCTGCATTATTAACTGTTTCTTGTTTTACCCTTCTCCTGTCTGAGTATAAGTGGACTATCCCTGCTCTCCTGATTCTGTGGAAGACATTTCCTGAAACCAGTTCCTTATTCAGAAGTCTATCTGGCTGTTATCTTGAATTACTTTGGACACAGGCTAACCCTGCTGCATATTGTGAGTACATTGTTTTTTGGAGGTTGTCGTGGGGTCACGTCCTGGATTAAACTCAGAGTGCAAGGGGGTTGTTTAAGTTCGCCCTAGCATTTGGGTCTTCTTCTGGACATTTCATAACCTGACAGTACAAACGGGCCATAATATGGACCCTGATGAGTTATCCAGGGCTGTGGCTCTACAAGGGCTACTTCTGGGAAATCATTCTGCTCATTTGCAAACTTTGAATTCCAAGCTTGACCAGATTACTGCTCTGCTACATAACCTCTCCGCTCCTTCTCAAGCTACGGTGACTCCTGCTGCAGCTGCTACTAGCTCCAATGCTTGAATCCACCTCAACCTGTTGGACAGTATATGCCATGAATCCCACTTCCTGATAAATATGACGGTAATCCCTAAGAATGCCGTGGATTCCTTAATCAATGTCGTTTACACTTCAGAAACAATCCTCAAGTTTTTTTCAATTCTACTTCCAAAATCACCTTTATTATATCCCTCATGAAGGGTAAGGCTCTAGCCTGGGTGTCTCCTCTTTTAGAGAAGAATGATCCTTTACTACAGGATGTGGAATTATTTGTGTCCATTTTTTCTTCTGTTTTTGACAAGCCTGGGAGGTCTGCAGCTGCAGAGGCAGGATTGTTGGATCTGAGACAGGGATCCCTTTCGGTAGCTCAATATGCTATTGAATTCAGGACTTTAGCCGCAGAAACTGATTGGAACCATGGAGCCTTATGGGCAGCCTTTCGCAAAGGACTTTGCGAACGCCTTAAGGATGAACTTGTATTTTGGGAACTCCCCGATTCATTGGAGGGTCTTATCAATTTGTTTATTACTCTTGACGCCCGGCATTCAGAACGTCTTCAGGAGAGAGATAGGAATCGGAGATCCTTTGTTAAATCTTCTTTTCGTCCTCCTATTCGAACCTCAAGTCTTTCTAATAATAATTCCCAATCTCCTGAGTCTGTGGAACCCATGGAAGTAGGAGCTATTAAATTGTCAGAAGCTGAACGCCATAGAAGGCGTACTCTTGGATTATGTCTCTATTGTGGTGCCAAAGGACATTTCCTATCCGGCCAGTAAAAGCCAAGGCTTAACTTTTGATAGAGGGACAGAGTTAAGCCAGAATCCCATGTCTTCCCTCAATTCTAAACTTTTTGTTCCTGTGACTATCACTTTTGGAAACACCAAGTTTCAAGCTCTCATCGACTCTGGAGCTGCTGGAATTTTCATTGATTCAAACTTTGCTGACTCTCTCAGGATTCCTCTTAAAGCCAAGAAACAGTTAATTAAGGTAACTACTGTTAGTGGACAGCCTCTAGGTTCTGGTATCATACAACATTCTACCATTACTCTTCTTTTGTCTGTGGGCATACTCCATTCTGAAATTATTCGTTTTGATGTCATCTCTTCTCCCCACATACCATTGATTCTGGGGTTACCTTGGTTGCAGCTTCATGATCCAGTTTTCTCATGGTCTAAAGGAGAACTTATTTCCTGGGGAACTTCCTGTTTCAAACATTGCCTGCAAAATCCCTCTAAACCACCTTGTCCTGTCGCAGCTATGGTGGAAGTTCCTGATTTATTGCCTAATTACTATCATGCCTTTAGTGATGTGTTATCTAAAAAGGAGGCTGAGACGTTACCTCCACACCGGATATTTGACTGTCCTATCGAATTGTATTCAGTGGCTCCTCTACCTAAGGGAAGGACCTATCCCCTCTCTCGTCAAGAAAATGTCTCTCTTGAGGAATACATAAAGGACAACTTAGCCAGAGGATTTATTCGTCCTTCCTCATCACCTGTGGGTGCGGGTTTTTTCTTCATTGGGAAAAAAGATGGAGGTCTTCGTCCCTGTATTGATTATCGGGCCTTGAATCAGATTACTGTCAAAAACAGCTATCCTCTGCCGCTCATTTCTGAGTTATTTAATCGTCTTCAAGGTGCTTCTATTTTTTCCAAGTTAGATCTCCGTGGGGCCTACAATTTGGTCAGAATCCGTAAAGGAGACAAATGGAAGACGGCATTTAACAATAGATTTGGTCACTACGAGTATCTAGTAATGCCATTCGGATTGTGCAATTCACCAGCAGTATTTCAGCACTTTGTTAACGAAATCTTAAGAGATTATCTAAATCAATTTGTTATCATTTATCTCGATGACATTCTGATCTATTCGAAAACATTACAGGAACATGTACATCATGTAAGACTGGTACTTCAGAGGTTACAAGACAATTCCCTGTTCGCTAAATTGGAGAAATGCTCTTTTCATCAGAGTTCCATTCCCTTTTTGGGGTATATCATTTCTGAATCAGGTTTTGAGGTGGATCCTGCTAAACTTTCGGCTATCAAGGACTGGCCCAGACCAACTACTCTCAAATCCCTGCAGAGGTTTCTTGGCTTTGCCAATTACTATAGAAAGTTTATAAAGAACTTTGCTGACATCATGTCTCCACTCACTTCTCTTACTAAGAAAGGGCAAAATTGTAAGAACTGGTCCTCTTCGGCAGTACAGCCTTTTGAAACGCTAAAATCAGCATTTTCTTCTGCACCTCTTCTAAGTCATCCAATTCCTGATCTCCAGTTTATTTTGGAGGTTGACGCTTCCTCTATAGCAGCTGGAGCTGTTCTCTCCCAACGTGATCCGACTACCAGCAAGATACATCCTGTGGCATTCTTTTCGAAAAAATTAAATCCTGCCGAGTTAAATTATGATGTGGGCAATAAGGAGCTTTTGGCTATAAAATTAGCTTTGGAAGAATGGAGGCATTGGTTAGAGGGTACCAGTCAACCTTTTTTCATTCTGACAGATCACAAGAATCTTTTATACCTTCAAACAGCTACACGTCTCAATCCTCGTCAGGCTCGGTTGGCCTTGTTCTTCTCCAGGTTTAATTTTGTACTTTCCTATGTTCCTGGTTCAAAAAATTCCAAAGCAGATGCTTTATCTAGGCAGTTCCAATCTTCTGAACCTTCTCCATTGGATTCTGAACCTATACTAAGTCCAGTCAATGTTTTGGCTCAAGTATCTTCTTTTCCAGTACAGGCTTTACATGCTGCTTAAGTCCGGGTACCATCTTCTTGCAAACTACCTTCTGGTATCCTGTATGTACCCAAAGGATTAGCGCAGCGGAATCTGTTGGCACTCTATAAATAACCGATAATAATAAAGGATTACGTCTTAAGCTTCTACATTGGGCTCACGACAACATTTCAGCAGGTCATCCTGGAGTAACCAATACTTTGTGGAAACTGAAGCAGCATGTTTGGTGGTCCACTATGAGGAGGGATGTTAAGGATTATATTGCTGCTTGTAGTTCTTGTGCTTCGAACAAACAATATTCTCATTGACCGTTTGGTCTATTACACCCTCTTCCTATTCCTCATTACCCTTGGTCTCACTTATCCATGGACTTTGTTACAGATCTTCCTGTTTCTGCTGGAAATACGACCATTTGGGTAGTGGTGGATCGGTTCTCCAAGTCTGCTCACTTCATACCTCTTCCAGGCTTGCCTTCAACTCAAAGACTTTCTGAACTCTTTGTTCTACATATATCTCGTTTACATGGTTTTCCCACTGACATAGTCTCAGATCGTGGAGTCCAATTTGTTTCCAAATTTTGGAGGACTTTTTGTAAGCACATTTCGGAATCAACATATCTCTTTCTACTGCACATCATCCTCAATCCAACGGACAGACTGAGCATGTAAATCAAGCCTTGGAATCTTTTCTTAGACATTATGTAGACCATCACCACTCCAACTGGTCTCAGTTATTGCCTTTGGCGGAATTAGCTCACAACTCACGTTATAACGCCTCATTACAGACCTCTCCCTTTAAGGCAGCTTATGGTTTTGAACCTAGAACCTTTCCTATGATTACCAGTTCTACTAAAGTCCCTGGAGCAGATTGTATAGTGAAAAATCTCAGTAACCACTGGCAACTCATTCGTCAAAATCTACTTTGTTTTTCCTTAAGACATAAGAAATATGCTGATCGCAGAAGGTGCAAGGCTCCTTTACTTCGTACTGGAGACCGAGTATTTTTATCCACCAGATTCATACGTCTAAAACAACCTTGTACTAAGTTGGGTCCTAAGTACATTGGACCTTTTCGAATTGTTTCCAAAGTTTGTTCTTCTGCATACCGCCTGGCCTTACCCAAGACTCTCAAGATCCATCCAGTGTTTCATGTCTCCCTACTCAAGCCAGTCATCTACAATTGGTACTCTATCAAGAGTAAACCACCTCCTCCACTTTCCGTAGAGGGAACTTCTGAGTTTGAAGTCAGCCAGATTCTGGATTCCAAGCTACGGGGCAATCGGCTGTACTACCTGGTCCATTGGAAGGGTTATCCTATCTCTGAACGATCTTGGGAACCGGCCTCTCATGTTCATGCTCCAGCTCTTGCCAAGTGTTTTCACAAGAAATACCCTGCCAGGACTGGTCGGGTCCCCCGGAGGGGTCCTTGAGGAGGGGGCACTGTCATGCTCGGCCGCTGGGAAGCTCTGGCAGTCCTTTCTGTGTGCTTGATTGACAGGTAGTCTGAGCCGCCCCTTCCTGATGATGTCACGACCAGGCTTTTTATTCCGGGCTTCCTGTTTCTTCAGTGCCCGTTTGTTTGTTCCTCTTTGTGGCTTCTGTGAGGAATTTGCTGTGGAAACTCTCTAACTGCTGATTTTCTGTTGCCAATCTCTTCAAGGATTGACTATGCTGGGTTAACCTTCAAACTTCCTGATTACCTGTTTCCAAACAATGCAAGTACTGTTTATTCTGTGAAACTCTCAAACTGCATTTTTAACCTGCTGCCAAACTCTGCAAATGCTGTTTATTCTGTGAAACTCTCAAACTGCATTTTAACCTACTGCCAAACTCAGCAATTACTGATTCATCTGTGTTAACCTTCAAACTACCTGATATACTGTTGCCAGATTTTGCAAGTACTGAATATTCTGTGTTAACCCTCAAACTGCCTGATAACCTGTTGCAAACTCTGCAAGTTCTGACTATTCAGTGTTAACCCTCAAACTGCCTGATAACCTGTTGCAAACTCTGCAAGGACTGACAATTCAGTGTTAACCCTCAAACTGGCTGATAACCTGTTGCAAACTCTGCAAGGACTGACTACACAGTGTTAACCCTCAAACTGCCTGATAACAAATTACCTACTCCTGCATTATTAACTGTTTCTTGTTTTACCCTTCTTCTGTCTGAGTATAAGTGGACTATCCCTGCTCTCCTGATTCTGTGGAAGACATTTCCTGAAACCAGTTCCTTATTCAGAAGTCTATCTGGCTGTTATCTTGAATTACTTTGGACACAGGCTAACCCTGCTCCATATTGTGAGTACATTGTTTTTTGGAGGTTGTCGTGGGTTCACATCCTGGATTAAACTCAGGGTAAAGTGCAAGGGTGTTGTTTAAGTTCACCCTAGCATTTGGGTCTTCTTCTGGACATTTCCTAACCTGACATGGGTCTCGTCATTGTACCACCCCTCAGAAGTTTCCATGGGCGCAGACAACTCCTGGGCCGCTCTGAAATGCCCTACGCTTCGATACCACTGTTTGCAGTTGATCCGCAAAATCTGGCGGCCAACAAATCTCTCCCTAAGGAGTAACAGTTGGACTCTGGGGCGCTGCATGTGCAATGGGGGAGAGCAAGCAGGGAACACACCTCACGGGACGGAGAACCCTCAGAGGTGGACGGCTCAGTAGTACTGGACATTCTTTTATTTTTAGATGTTGCAACTTTATCAAGGCATGTGGAACATAGTTGAGCAGGCTGGTCTACCGGAACCTCACAATAAACACAGGTATGAGACTTTGTAAAAGAGGGAGTACCCTATAACGTGTCAGAATCCTCCATAGCTTTTATTAGGATTGAATAGAAAATAACAGGCACCTTTATAACCTCCAATGGCCGGGGCACTCACCACCTCCTATGACCCAGACTACAGAAACCGCTTTGTCTCCTCCGTCGCAGATCAGACAGGAAGTGAAGAAGCCCCACCCAGTCACATGGAATGCCTCGCAGGACCGCCCCTGCCTAAGGAGAAAACACGCCAAAAAAAGTCTGCGCAAAACTCCCGAAAATGAACCTGACAGTTCCACACATTGCCAGAGCCTCATCCCGCACAAACGCAGCAATGACACAATAAACACAATCCTGTATAAACCCCTCCCTGTTCAATAATCCCCTTACCAGGAATATTAACCCTTGATTCTACAAAGATAAAAGGCGCCACACTGTGACCCTATCTTCTGTGTTATCATTATGTAATAAAAAATTAAACAATCTTACCAAAATCTATACCGTGGAACAGGAACACAGCCCTTCAAGTGTGACAGGTCGTAGCATTGCTCCTGACATGGATTTGAGAGAAGAAAGCAGTCTGCGAAACTCGTCAACGCAGATTACTGTAGGAGCTGTTAATATGGCCAGGTTCTTAATTCCCAATAGTAATGAATGAAGCCGTGTATTCTCCTCCCCTTTAGATGGAAATATGCAATTTTAAATAACTTTCTAGTTTACCCCATTTATCTAATTTGCTTAATAATCTTGGTGTCCTTGGTTGAAAAGCATACCTAGGAAGACTCAAGAGCTGCATTGCAATTGCTGGAGCTAACTGCTGTTTGGTAGCTGCAAATATATGTCTCTTGTCATTGACTCATCTAATGCGTTAAGCTAACTCCCAGTAGTGCATTGCTGATCCTCCAATAAAGGAAAAAAACAGAATGGATAAAATTTGATAATATAATTAAATTGGAAAGTTGGTTAAAACTGTAGGTTCTATCTGAGTTATGAAAGAAAAATGTTAGCTTACAGGTCCATTTAATTATTTCATTATATCCATTTGTCTGTGTTCCTACAGGTACATAAAACATACAAAAATGACCAAATCAACATGATTAAACCACAACACCTGTGTAGCAAAACTAATCAGTCAATCGTGTGTACAAATTGTGATATCATTTAGAGGGGCATAAATACAGGAAGATAAATACAATGAAGACGGAGCTTGTAAAGTCCACAAAAAGGAGGCCCTTGTCTGAAGTAAGAACATTGTCATTTTCCATGGCAAGATCAAACTGAAACTAAATGTCACAAAAAAATAGAAGTCCTTGAATTTGCTTATACCCAGCTTCTTCTCAGCATGCTTGATTTGTTTCTTTGGGAAAAGGGTCCATTGGAATATCCTCATTGCACTTTTTCTTTTGCTTAAACTTCAGTAAGTTGTAAGTCCCCTTTTTATACTGTTGCATTATGTAATAAACTGCCAGACTCGTAATGAGGAAAATACCTAAAGCGGTACCAACCCCAACTAAAGTCCAATATAAAGTAACATCTGTAGAAAGTAAAAACAAAAACAACAAAATGTCATACTACAAAAAGCTTACAATATAAATCACAATAAGAAATTATGCAAAGTCACAGTAGTAACCAGTGTTTCTCAACTCCAGTCCTCAACTACCTCTAACAGGCCAGATTTTCAGGATATCTTAAGTAGACCACAGGTGAAATAATAAGCTAATGGGTGAGAGCAGGTTAATAACCATAGTTACTGATTAGCTGCTTATTTCACCTGTGCTCTTGTTGAGATATCCTGAAAATCTGGCCTGTTAGGGTCACTTGAGGACTGGTGTTAAGAAACGCTGCTGTAGTAGTTACTATATCATTTTTTTATATGCAAACATGAAAATATGAGAGAAAATTAAAATGATTTGCTCACATAAGCACAACAAGATGGTGCAGATGGCGTAAACCAAAGTTTCTTTTCAATATAGCTCTGGTTTTTACTTTTAACTCGAAAAGACACACATACCTGTATAAAAATGAATATGTTTCTATCTTCTTTCCCCCTCTATCCATATGTCGCCTAAGTTGAGTTCAAGAAGGGTCAGCAACCTTGGCTCTCCTGATGTTTTGGAACTACATTTCCCATGATGCTCAGACAATCTAAAGAATGTCTTAGCATCATGGGAAATGGAGTTCCAAAACATCTGGAGAGCCAAGGTTGCTGACCCCAATCAATGTTTCAGATCACTGAGTTTCTACACCTCTACCATTTTTATTACTTTCTGTACGATCTTATATCTGCTCTTCTTCAAGACAACCTCAAAAATCTAATCTCCCTACTAATATACACAACCAAGAGTAAAAAAATTACTTAGAACATTGGGCAAACAGCTGTATTTGTAACCATAGTTATTGCCAGCAAAGATGTCTGCAGAAATGTTTCCAGGGAGAAAGGAAGGGCAAAAAATAGTATAGAGAGGTGCACATATATTTAAATGTATGTTATACAGCACCTTCCAACATCTGCTGGATGATTTTCTGGGATGTGGGAGGATAAAAGCTGGTGGGCAATGGCCGAACTGTAATTAGTGAGTGTATGAGAAGGGTGTATGTTGGAGGTGCGTCATTATATGTGTATAGGCAGGTATAATCTGTGCGTGTCTGGTTGGGGATGACAGGTAATTAAACTTCTATTACATGCATTTTCATGTACAAAGCTTTGATGATAGCTGTAGGTCTAATTGTGATTTTGTGCTGTTTTTTTATTGCGACTTTTGTGTACTTTATTTTTGTTATTTTTATATGGCGCCTGGAAAGACAAAGTCCGGGCGCAATATTCAATTTTCTTTTGAGCAGAATAGGATTTTAGTTACCCTTGTTTTAGAGCACTATGATTTTATAATGTAGGTTCCAAAGCCCAACAGACCTCTCTCTCCAAAAAACAACAGATCTGGAGAGCTATAGCTGACAGTGTCTCCACCGAATGCACTCATGCAAAATCGGTGGAGCACTGTAAGAAAAAGATTCTCTGATATTAAGAGAATCTTGAAGGCCAAGCTGACCAGGGAGAAACAGTCTGCACGTAGTACAGGCGGTGGAGTGCATTATACAGCTGAGTTGTCTTCATACGAGACTCAGATGCTGGAGAAGCTAGGGGCAAATATGATGCTCGGTCTGGATTTGGTTGGGCATTATACTGACGAGGTGGCAGGTAATTCAACTTCTATTACATGCGTTTTTCATGTCACAAATGTGTTTTAATGAAAATATAGGCCTTTTTTTGGATTGACATTAGGATTTACAATAATATTAGTACTCATGTTTATTTTATTTTTTTTCAAGCATCTACCAGTGCTGCTGCAGGTACAGCTGCTGCTGATGCTGCCACTGATGGGGATGACACACTCCCATTGCCTGTCAGTATCCATAATGAATCCAGCCACAGCTTCTCCTCGGCCGCCACACAGCCTGACATTATGTGCAGTACCCCTGATGGAGCAAGCTTTGGCCGTTCTACAGGTATGTTTTTTAATGTTAGATTTTGTTTAATTCAAATGCTCTTACTCGTATGATTGTAAATTGATTTTTAACTCTGTATATACACATTTGGGACACCCTCCAACATCTTCGATCTCCTCCTCAGGTAACAAAAACAAGATCAAACATTAATGTTATGTGTGCTCACATTAGCGGGACAGTCAATACCATAATTTTAAATTTGTATTAAACACGAATGTTAAATTACATTGATTGTTGATATAATCTGTCATTTTAGAGTATTTCTAAGAATAGTATATTCAAAAGATGAAATTCCTCATATACATAGACCATACATTTTATATATACATCAAAAAATGGTCCTATTGTTAAATATTCTTCTTTATATTATTATCTTTATTTGAAAATAATTTAAAGGGACATGAAACACAAACCTTTACTTTGTGGATTCAGATAGAGAATACTATATCAATCAATTTTCTAATTTACTTATATTATTTAATGTGCTTCATTCTCATGTTATCCTTTGCTGAAAGGTTTATCTTGGCAAGCTCAGGAGCAGCAAAGAACCTAGGTTATAGCTGCTGATTAGTTGCTGCATATATATACTGATTGTCATTGGCTCACCAATGTGTTCAGTCAGCAACCAGTAGTGCATTGCTGCTCATTCAACAAAGCATTCCAAGAGAATGAAACAAATTAGATAATAGAAGTACATTTTTTAAAATTTGTATTGTCTAGCTTAATCATGAAAGAACATTTTTTGGTTTCATGTCCCTTTAAACTTAGAATGAATCACAGGTTTGGATCATCACCTGTGTATTGACTGATGATTGCTTGCCTACATTTCAACAGCAATCATCAAGTTCTACCTATGTGCTTAACAAAACACAGAACATCTAAGTCTAGATTTCAAACAATATAAACAGAAAACAGAGAAAAATGTTAATTGATTTCTTTAGAAAGTTCATTCAAATTTCATGCTCTATCACAATCATTACCCTTCTATTTTGAAAAGAATATTCCTTTAACCTATACAAACATCGGCATTATTACATATATAGATAGATCTATCTATCTATCCTAAAATCTAAATATTAATTTTAAAAATTATTAATGTTTTTACATGCACATCCATGTGGCTCAGAATAAGATATTCTCTGCGCAACATCATTGTCAATACTCAAGCTTCTCACAGCACCAGTGGGGCTTGTATCATGTCAGTAATTAAGAAACAGTCTAAAAAGAGTTTCAAAATGGAAATAAAAAAAAACAAGTGCTGTGTTGAAAATGCTGGTGCACGGTGAATACTTAAAGGGACATGAAACCCAATTTTTTTTCTTTCATGATTTAGACAGAGCATACAATTATAAACAACTTTCTAATTTACTTCTATTCTCTATTTTGCTTCATTCTCTTGATATTCATTGCTGAAAATCATATCTAGATATGCTTAGTAGCTGCTGATTGGTAACTGCACATAGATGCCTCCTCTGATTGGTTCACGGTGTGCATCGCTATTTCTTCATTAAAGTATATCTAAAGAATGAAGCAAATTAGGTAATAGAAGTAAATTGGAATGTTGTTTAAAATTACATTCTCTACCTTAATCAAGAAAGAAAATGTTTGGGTATAGTGTCCCTTTAAATACACTTTTGAAAATGATATAGCTTTTATAATAAGCACTTTTGTTCAAACATTTATATAGCAACAATTAAAATTCTTTTAAAAAAAGGTGAGATGCATTCATTTGTATTACAAACTTTTGATGGAGTATCCCTTTAAGATAATATTAACTATCAGAATCGTTCATGTTAAAATACAGTGTCTTAAAGTGATAATCTCCATATGAATCATGGAAGCTATATTTTTACTTTCATATGCCTTTAATCTTTCACTGTACATTATGTGGGATTATAATTTTTTTTCCAATCCCATTTCTTTAGATATTGAACATGCCCATAATGTTTCGACAGAGATCGCCGATTGTGTTCACCAGATGAGAGCTATTGTGGAGAAGAGGAGTCCCTGGGAGAGACCTAATATCCAGAATCCCAGGAGCAGGGAATCTCCCAGGGGACATTGGATACGGAGGCTCTCATCTGTGCTGCCCCTCCTGCCCCAGCTGCTCTGGACCCTAGTGCCCCTCCTGCACCTGTTGCTCATACCCCAGCAGCTCATGGCTGTGCTGATCCTGGCCACAAACTGCCTCCCATCAATGATGATGAGGCAGTTTGTCAAATTTTAAATCTGGCCAGGTAGTACAGGGATAATCACCATGAGTTGCATGGGGCATTAAGAATATCTGTTGAGCAACAGGGGCAGATATTAGAGAGGGGCATTATAGTAGATAGGGAAAGATTAGCTTTAGCGAGGGAAAGATTGAGAATAGAAACAGGTAGAATAGATTTAGAGAGGGAAAGATTTGAATATGAAAGGATGAGAGATAGTGAAAGATTAGAATTAGAGAGGGATAGATTTTTATTTGAAAGACAAAGGGATAGTGATAGGATACACTCTAGGGTAGAGCAGAGAGAACTACATCGTCGGGAGAGGGCAGACGAAGACAACTGGATTTTTAATCGACAACTGTTTTTAATGTTTGGGAGAAGGGGAACAAGGGAGAGATCCCCCCCCCCCATCTCCATCACCAAAAAGATCCAAAGAGTAGGGTTTTTATTTTGTTCTGTTATATTATTTGTGATTCTCTTTTTTTTTATTATGTATGTCATTATTTTTTTTATTATTATTATTTGAGTAACAATAAAATATGAATACAAATATCTTGAAAATTGTTTATTACTTTATTCACATAATACAAATGTTACAAATGATTGATGATCAAATTCAATGCATGTGTAAGATATACTTTTCTCTGCTTATTAAAGGTTCAATCTACGCCATATATGTTTTGTAATTAAATTTTTTACAAAATATTATATAGTCTTGACTTTGGCATAAACAACTCACTTCTGTTAAAGGTTAAACAAATCAATAATTTGCATTTCTTGAGTCATAATTACCATGTGATAGTCAAGTAATTTGTAATTTATTAAAATTGTGTAAATGTATTAATTCCCATATTTCATTAATATATGACCTTTTTAAATAAAGGGACACTGAACACCAACAAATACATTTAAGACTCAGATCGAGCATGCAATAGTAAGAAAAAAAATAATTATATTAATGTATATTTGTTAAAATGTTATAAAATCATTTTTTTATTAATTTTAAATTGCTAAATTGAAAGTCAATAGTTAATAAATTAAATGTCATTTTATCAGGTGGCTGTCAGAATATGCTTATATAAAAGTTAATCACAGAGGTAAAAGTATATACATATAACATTGTTGGTAATGCTAAACTGAGGAATGTGTAATAAAAAGAATTACCCATCTTTTTTTTAAACAAAATCGGTGGTTGAATGTCCCTTTAAGCACGGACAGGCCTGTGCACAAGTACAATATTGCAAATTTATCAAGACATTTTTAATGAAACACACAGAGAAAGTACATAACTCACTCACAATCTCTCAGCTAAGATGAAAATCAATAATTGAAGGGTTAGTTATTATTTACACATTTAGAAAAATGGGACAAGCACGGGTACCTCGTCAAGGTTCCTTCCAAAACCTGTGTCCCCCTAAAACTGCCACACAATGTAAGCTCTCAATCCAACAAACTGTGAAGAAGTGAAGGGTACACAGGTAAATAAACCTTCTATTTGTAGAAATTTATAAAAAAGAGAGATTTCAAAAGAGAGAGAGTGCAAAAGAGAGATAAATTGCAAGAGAGAGAGAGATTGCAAGAGAGAAAGAGAGATTGCAAGAGAGAAAGAGAGAGAGAGATTGCAAGAGAGAGAGAGAGAGAGATACGCATGTATTCATTTCTAAACCTGTAGTGCATTGCTGCTACTTCAACAAATGATAGCAATCTAATGAATTCAATGTTTGTTATGGGTGAAAAGTTTTATTAAAAAATTGTGATTTGTTATAGACCTATTTTTGTATATTTCAGGTCACCATTTCACAGCCAAATAAGATCAAATAAAAAAAATTGTTCACTTTTTCACAATTTTTTTTACAAACTTTAGGTTTCTCTCTGAAATTATTTACAAACAGCTTGTGCAATTATGGCACAAATGGTTGTTTATGCTTCTCTGGGATCCCCTTTGTTCAGAAATAGCAGACATATATGGCTTTGGCGTTGCTCTTTGGTAATTAGAAGGCCGCAAAATGCTGCTGCGCACCACATGTGTATTATGCCCAGCTGTGAAGGGGTTAATTAGGAAGCTTGTTGGCAGCTAGTAGGGTTAATTTTAGTGTAGTGTAGTAGACAACCCAAAGTATTGATCTAGGCCCATTTTGGTATATGTCATGCCACCATTTCACCGCCAAATGCGATCAAATAAAAAAACGTAACATTTTTCACAATTTTAGGTTTCTCACTGAAATTATTTACAAACAGCTTGTGCAAATATAACACAAATGGTTGTAAAAGCTTCTCTGGGATCCCCTTTGTTCAGAAATAGAAGACATATATGGATTTGGCTTTGCTTTTTGGTAATTAGAAGGCCGCTAAATGCTGCTGTGCACCACACTTGTATTGTGCCCAGCAGTGACAGTGTTAATTAGGTAGCTTGTAGGGTTAATTTTAGCTTTAATGCAGAGATCAGCCTCCTACCTGACACATCCCACCACCTGAACTCTCCCTGACCCCCCTCAAATAGCTCTTTTTCCTCCACCACCTTACAATTGTCTCCGCCATTTTAAGTACTGGCAGAAAGTCTGGCAGCACTAAAATAAAAAGCTTTTTTTTTTTAAAATTGATTCTGCAGTGTTTGATCCCCTCTTAGCCCCCAACCTCCCTGATCCCCCCCATACAACTCTCTAACCCTCCCCCTCTACCTATTTGCCACCATCTTGAGTACTGGCAGCTTTCTGCCAGTACCCAGTTTGCCCCTAAAAAAAGTGTATTTTATTTTTTTTATAAATCATATTTTCTATAGTATAGCTGCCCCCCCCCCCTCAAAATCCTACCTCCCTCCCCTTCCAAGATCCCTTTCCCAACCCGAGAAGAGCCCCACCATTGTTAAATACATTTTTTTACTGAAAATTTTGCTGATTGCAAAAATACTGTATGTTGCACTGTCAACATTATTGCCCAAAACCACCTGAATATAATCTGCTTGAGATAGATGTTAATGGAGCTAGATGTTCCAGATACTCATGGTTATCCAAGCTCTCCAGATCTATATCAGGGATTGTTAGGGCAATGTTGTGCAACATACTGCAAATCAAAAAAATTAAGGAGACTTTGGAGGGGGCATACTGAAGAACCCCACCAGAGATGTCCAAGCAATGGAAACAGCTCTTCAATATGCCAAAGGTGCGCTCAATTACCGATCTGCTGGTGATGTGTGCCTCATTGTAGCGCACCTCTTACACTTCATTGGGGTTGTGGACGGGTGTGAACAGCCATGGAAGACAAGAATATCCAGAATCACCTGCGTAAACAAAAGAGATCATTGAAATCAGAATGAATAAAATATATCATATATATATGTTAGAGTATATAAGAGATATTTACCTATCAGGATTCCCTCTGGCATTTGTACCTCCTGGAAGCGATGGAAGATGGCCGAATTCTGGAGGACGAAGGAATCGCGGTTGCAGCCAGGGAGTCCAGAGCGTACGCTCATGATCTTCAACCTGGCATCACAGATGACCTGGATATTCAGTGAGTAGTTGTGCTTCTTGTCCCGGTATGGTACCTCTGTACCCCTGGGAGGCTGCACCAATAAATGCGTCCAATCTATGTCCCCAATACTAGAACATATAGAATATATAGAACTGGAGCTTGTCAGCATGCCACTCCTCAGGTGTATTGGGGAAGTGGACATGATGGCCTAGGCATTGGTGTAAGGCATTCAGGACAACCTTCAGTTTACGTGAGAAGGTTGCCTGGCTCATACCTATGTCTAGACCTGCCACAGCCTGGAATGATCCAGTTGCCAAGAAATAGAGGACCGATAGTAATTTCACCATCCCAGGGATTGCCCTAGTCCTTGCAGTGAGTGGTTTGAGAGAGTCCTTGATTTCGACATAGAGCCTCTCAATAGAGGCCCTATTTAGTCAAAATCTATGGATCACCTCTCGGTCACTGAGGGCATGGAGACCAACCCTAGAAAGGAACACCCTCTGCACCTGCTGGTGTTTTTGTTGTTGTGCAACCGCAGCCATCAACACCCATCTTTCCCTGCGTCTCCTTAAGAACAGGACAAACTGTAAAGCATTTAGAATTTCCATGCTCAAAATATTAATGAAATGAAGTGATTGAAAGCCCCTTTTATAATGCCAAGTTCTACAGCTGTGAATGATTTCAGCAATTGAATAAGAGATGCGCCAAACATTACCAAACAAATGACTTGCAGAATTTCACTATTTTTGCATCATTTTATGAGCAAATTGATTGAATAATTTATTTACGATTGACCGAATTTCAGTATTATTGCGTCATTTGACGAGCACAATGTTGTGTCAAAATGAATATGTTTAGAATTAGATCATTCAGGTGAGTTCAGCAGCTGTAATAAAATCCAGGTGTATTGTTTGTGCAAACAACTAAATAACTTATGCAAAACACATGAGTATTTAGCTATGGTTGGAATCATAATTCAGATTTTCTGTCTTTGGATGGCAGCATTGTGGAGGCTTAAAAGGTCAGTGATTACTGTGTTTTTGAGATACCATATTAAAGAACAATGTGGTGCATTAACATTGGCAAACATAATTTGAAAGAGAATGCAATGTCGGACATTGCGATATGAAATTATTTGTGCAACCGTTAAAAATGTCTTGCTATCCTTTGTGGGATTGATAATGCCATTTTAAATTCATTTCAATGTATTTTGCAAGCACAAAGGAAAACAGTGGCATGCAAAATACATAGAAATGACTTTAAAATGGCATTCTACTTCCAAAAAAGCATAGCAACAGAATGAAAACAGTGCTAATATGTTTTTTGTTAACAAATATAATGACTGACCTTTTAAGTCTCCATGCCGCCACCATGCAAACACAGAAAATCAGAGTTCAGATTTCATCCCTAAATAAATACTCATGTGTTATGCATAAGTAATTGATTGAATTGCACAAAGAATATACCTGCATTTATTACATCTGCATTTATTACAGCTGTTGAACCTGCACAAAATCGAATGCCATTTTAAAATCATGTCAATGTATTTTAATGGCACTGTTTTCATTCTCTTGCTATCCTTTGTGTGAATTTGATTATTATTTTAAAATCTTTTTGGGGGGGCACTGTTTTCATTCTCTTGCTATCCTTTGTGTGAATTCAAATGCCCTTCTAAAATCATGTCAATGTATTTTTTTTATTTTTTTTTTAAATCAAAGTTTTTTATTGAGGTATTGCATAATACAGAAGTTGTTACATAACATCATGTAAATGATTTGCCATTAACTAATACATATTTTTCAGTGAGCACATAAAACATACGCAATGGGTCACCGCAAATTCCCAGATTTCACAAGTACTCATCAGCTTAATAACTCTGTAAACATTACATAAAATAGTTAGCTAACAATGTAGGCTATATTAACTCTATTATCAAAGCATAAAGTAAAATACATGACAAGCTATGATACCTCGTTTTTTTTTTTTAAACATTAAAATAAACTTTAGAAAAATCTTTTCTCCCTTGTAAAGAAGGACGCCTTATAGGGTGATATCTGACTTCCACTTATGAAAATTGAGAAAAAGGGTAGATTTGTAATAGAGGGGAGTAATACCCAGTGAATTATGACAATAAAATGGTAGTTCAAAAAACCTGTCATACATACACAGGAACATCTTGGGATTATTACAACAGGGACATTTAGCAACCATATCCTGAAACACTAGTTTGCTGTGCGCTTATACACCTACATAGCTTCAGGAGGATACTTTATTTAGCAGTAAAAAGGATAAAATAAAAGTAAAATAAAAATATAAAGGGCTCCTGCTGGGGCTTAGTATACCTCTGTTTCTAACTTTATATCTCTTAGACCTTAGTTAGGCAAAATATTTACAGCTAAGCACTGATAAATGTAGTTGGTATCAGTGGACACTTATTATTGAAAAAATAAAATAAAATAGAAACCAAATAAACCTGAAAAAGACTGTACACATTTTAACTATAGGGAGGCTATTTGTATATATACCTGGCCTTCATGATAGGAGTACCATAAGCTGTAGTCAAAATTAGGGTAGTATGTGAACCTAAAGGAGTATCCCAGATGGGAGCCTGAACGTTGTTTGGGGCAACACAAGAAAAAAACAACTGCATCCAAAAATAGGAACCTTATGCTGATTAGTTCTACATTATTGTACCCCTATGTGTCTCTCTAAATATTCTGATGCTTACTATAAAACATGCCTCCAGTATAACTTAAAGTATGTTTAGCAATTGGTACATAATATGCTAGGTAAGGCTTCTGTTGTTATCTAGTTGATCTCAACTATTTGCTTTATATGCTTTATATCTCTAGGATCTTTGCTAAGCAGGATATTTGTACATAGAAACTAACCCATGCAGTTTGACACAGTGACCACAGTTGCAGAGATGAATATATATTCCATCAGCTAAAAAGATCCGTAAACTGCATCAAAGTCAATCCTAGACTCAAGTATACTGCTGCATAGTATTTGCTAAATATCAATTGTAAACAACATGGAGGTGTACATAAAATAAGAAAAAGTCCAGGAAATATGAGAATGTTAAGGACCCACATATCGAACTGTATATATCTCATTAGTGAGTCCAGCAACCACAGTTATATAGAAACCTGATTCTAGCAACTAGGGCTTCTACTTCATAGCGTCCAGCATCACCCCACTCCAACCTTTATGCAGCATCTACGAGGCAAGTTACAAGCTTTCTGGAAAACAAACCAGCCCGATGTATAAACCCAGACATAAGGCATCCACATCCAATCTGTCGTCAGCAATCCCTTGCTGCATCTGCTTCGTCGTATGCTGGGGGCCACAATCCCGACTTTCACAGAGTGCCCGGTGAAATCAGAGGCACTAGTTTCTCTCTTTGCAGTAAAACCCCCTCTTCCCATGCGGGGACCGGCCGCATCCCCCTCCAGGGGAGCCGAGGGTAGCGCAACACACTCTGTGCCATGCCTCACAAGTAGGTTTCGTTTAGGCTGTTCCTCACTTTGTGGAGTTATGGGATTAGGCTTCCGGTGACAGCTGTGTAGTAGCGTCTGCTGAGTCATCTCTGGTCGTATGTCTGCGGTCCCAATGGGCCACCCCGTGTCTCTAGCCTCTGAAACATCCTCCGTGGTGTCTAACGACCTCATGGCAAATCTGCATACGCCACTTAGATCAGTAAACCTGCAGTCTATAAGTTGCCCCAAGGCCTCCAGTTTAGCCCTTAGAATAGCATGAAAATCCTCCATGTTGCTATATTTAAATGATGCTCCCAGGAATGCAGAAGGTTATAGCAGGTAAATGCTGCTCTACTCGGAACTTATTGGTATCCGAGGGGGCTAATATGCACATGTGGTGAAGTCGCGGCCTATGTTCAAGGCCCTAACAGTTTGGGCCCATCTTGTAGATTCATAAAAATGGAGACATCCTACAGCTTCATATCTTCTCCTTTGTTGGATTAGCAAGTTACAAGGCAGGATGATAAGGTTAAGGGAAGATATACTGCAGATTGTTAAGATTACTTAAGGAGCTCCACAAATTTGCTGCTGATCATGGCCACGATCAAGACACGCCCCCCGTCAATGTATTTTTAATGCCACTGTTTTCATTCTCTTGCTATCCTTTGTTAAAAAAATATTTGAAGAGTGAATTAAAGAATAATGTAGAGTATGACCATTGCAAAACATGACAGAAAAGGAATGCTATTTAATAACTTTGTGTTGGAAACATTTGACTAAGTGTCTATACAACATTAAAAATGGTGCAAATAGATTTTAAAAATCTAAATATCAATATTTTTAATTTTTAAAATGTATCTCTATATAGTGCACCAAATGTGTAGCAATAATATTGTTAGATTTTTGAAGGGTATACATATTTAATAAAGTTTGTAATTGACTTTTATTAGGTGATATGCTTCATTCTCTTGGAGCATCGAACATAAGATTTCAGTGTTTTCCAACTCCCATTGAGTTCTATGGCATCTGCGACCTCAAGGGTGGCGGATATAAAACTAGGTATGCTGCGTCGGAAAAGACACAAGCGTAATTGTAGAATTTTTGATAACTTCGTAAGAGCTTCAAATACTGTCGAATAGGAGGGCGAATGAACAGGATTCCGCTCAAATTCCACGGGTTTTCAACATTCATCGATCTGCATCGGATTGAGACCGCCAGATCGTATTTTACGTCACAAATTTTAACTTATTCCGATCTTGAGGCTTTGATAACTACGGCGGATCAATCTCACGACAATTACGATGCAGAATTCAAGCGTATTTTCGGTTGACGCATTGATAAATAAGCCCCTATAGAGAGAAAAAGTTATCTCGGGCGTGGTATCCGAACTCTGAAGTAAGTGCGTGTTGGATATCGCTCAAGTGCAAACAATTTACTTTCAACTTGTAATAGGCGCATTTAACCCTCCCACGTTAAAGGTTTACTTCAAGCGGTGTTTGTGTAAAAGCAAAAGTGCTAAATAGTGCGCCCTATATGTTTTGTTCTATCTGGAAGTTTATATGCATGTATGATTTTCTGAGAAATAAAAGTTGCCACCTAGCCACAGCCAATTATTCTATATTTACATATTAAATTAAGCACACAAATGCTTTATTGTATAGTAAAATATTTTATATTTAAAAAAACAACAACATGTTTTACAATGAATATATTCTAATTCATAAAAAAACTATCATTCATCAAATAAACTGTTCCTAGATCATATCACACTCTTTATACAAAGGAAGGTGGACTTTTTAAAATAGAAACTAGTAGTAAAAGAAAACTTTATGGGAAGTGAAGAATAAGAATACACAATGCTCAGTTTGTATTGTGATTTTGTATAAACTTTCATGATTCAGATAGAGAATGCAATTTTAAACAATTTTCCAATTTACTTTTATCAACAATTTTGCTTTGTTCCCTTGGTATTCTTAGTTGAAAGCTAAACCTAGGAGGTTCATATGCTAATTTCTAAGACCTTGAAGGCCGCCTCTTCTCTCAAGGCATTTTGACAGTTTTTCACCACTAGAGGGTGTTAGTTCATATGTGTCATATAGATAACACTGTGCTCAGGCACATGGAGTTCAGGTGAGCTAGCTCTGACTGGCTAAAATGGATGTCTGTCAAAAGAAATGAAATAAGGGGGCGGTTTGCAGAGGCTTACATACAAGGTAATCAAAGAGGTAAAAAGTGTATTACTATAACTGTGTTGGTTATGCAAAACTAGGGAATGGGTAATAAAGGGATTATCTATCTTTTTGAAACAATAACAATTCTTGTGTAGACTGTCCCTTTAAAGGAATAGTCTAGTCAAAATTAAACTTTCATGATTCAGATAGAGCATGCATTTTTAAGCATCTTTTTTAATTAAATCCTATTATTAATTTTTCTTTGTTCTTTTAGTAATCTTTTTTTGAATGTAAGCATAAGAGGCGGACCATTTTTGGTTCAGCACCTGGTTGATTGGCGGCTACATTTATACACAAATCAGAATGCACTACCCTGAACCAAAAATCGGTCGTCTCCTATGCTTACATTCTTGGTTTTCAAATAAAGATAGCAAGATAACAAAGAAAAATTGACAATAGGAGTAAATTTGATAGTTACTTAAAACTGCATGCTCTATCTGAATCATGAAAGTTTAATTTTGACTAGACTATTCCTTTAATTAAATCATTGTACTCCAATGCAGCTGCCAGCGATAGGATAGTGTTTGTAATATTTTTATTTATTACATCATGTTTTTGCAATCTATGGTTAAATGCTGGCATAACCAATTTGTAAAATGTGTGCTTCTGATCTTGTAAGACGCATGAATCATTTAACTGCTAAGATTATTGAAAAATAAAAAGCAAATAACAATTCATAATTATCACTATTTGGACACATTATTAGAATAAAATATTAAAATAGCTTATTAGTCGCAGGGACCGCAAAGCCAAAATATGCAATTTTAAATAACTTTCTAGTTTACCCCTTTAATATAATTTGCTTTGTACTCCTGGGGTCCTTGGTTGAAAAGCAAACCTACGACGACTCAAGAGCAGCACTGCAATTGCTGGAGCAAACTGCTGTTTGGTAGCTGCAAATATATGTCTCTTGTCATTGACTCATCTAATTTGTTAAGCTAACTCCCAGTAGTGCATTGCTGCTCCTCCAATAAAGGGAAAAAACAGAATGGATAAAATTTGATAAAATTATTAAATTGTAAAGTTGGTTAAAACTGTAGGTTCTAACTGAATTATGAAAGAAAAATGTTAGCTTACAGGTCCATTGAATTATTTCACTATATCCATTTGTCTGTGTTCCTTTAAAGGAGATACATAAAAACATACAAAAATGACCAAATCAAGCTGATTAAACAACAACACCTGTGTAGCAAAAAGAATCAGTCAATTGTGTGTATAAATTGTGATATCATTTAGAGGGGCATAAATACAGGAAGATAAATACAATGAAGACGGAGCTTGTAACGTCCACAAAAAGAAGGCCCTTGTCTGAAGTAACAACATTGTCATTTTCCATGGCGAGATCAAACTGAAACTAAATGTCACAAAAAAATAGAAGTCCTTGAATTGGCTTATTCCCAGCTTCTTCTCAGCATTCTTGATTTCATAAAGGGTTCATTGGAATTTCCTCATTGCTCTTTTTATTTGGCTTCAGTAAGTCGTAACTCCTCTTTTTATACCGTATCTTTATGTAGTAATACACTGCCAGACTCGTAATGAGGAAAATACCTAAAGCGGTACCAACCCCAACTAAAGTCCAACATAAAGTACCACCTGTAGAAAGTAAAAACAAAAACAACAAATGTCATACTACAAAAAGCCTAAAATATAAATCACAATAAGAGATTATGCAAAGTCACAGTAGTAACCAGTGTTTCTCAACTCCAGTCCTCAACTACCTCTAACAGGCCAGATTTTCAGGATTTTAAGCAGACCCAATTGAAAATCTGTCCGTTAGGTGGCTGTTACTCTATGTCATCCGCCTCCTTGTTATTCTGCGCATGTGCAATTTTTTTTCTTCATATTGGAATGCAGTGCGCTCCCATTTCGTTATGATGTCTGTGTTCGCCGAGTACAGCATACGCAGTAGTGAGTGAAATCGCCGATTCACGCATACGCATTGCAAAGGATCGTCCTGAACAAGCTTTTGAGATACGTATAGAGCGGGTGGGACCGCTCTATATGTCACAGCACATAGAATCAGGAAATAGAGGTTGGGAGGAGTTTACAGCAAAACGGTAGGAAAATAGATATTTATATAAAAACTCTGAAAATAAAAAAAAAAAAATTAGAAAATAAACTTAGCGATTAGCTTATTATAATATGGAATAATGCATCAATGTCTTCTAATCGACCAAAACTTTACCTCTTTAATGGTTTAGTTATGCATAGTTAATTCCCAATGTACTCTCACTATTTATTTTCCCTCTTTTCATGTAGTTTAGATGTAGTTTGGGAATCTAGGCTCAATGCTATCCCTGCTACACATCTGTCTTGATTGGCTTCAGTAGATAATTGCAAAACAATGCAGTTTATACATATTATTATTATTGGTTATTTGTAGAGCGCCAACAGATTCCGCAACGCTAATAGAATAATTGTGGTTAGCATTGAAGTTTGCAGAAGCAAGCCTAGGTTGACAACAGTTGCAGAAAAAGTTGTTATTTTGTTTTAAAAATGTTAAGTTTTGTTATTCTATAGTAAGATAACAGAAATATACTGAAACTGCAAGGTGTTTAGGGTCCCTTTAAAAACTCACAATCTGTGTAAACGATTAGGTTAGTATAAAGCTCAGCAGAAAGCTTATTAGATTGTCCCATACATTTAGAAATTAAACTTTTTGTCTTCCTCACTTTAATGATTACATCAGATATTTTACATACAATTTTTAACTGTTTACCTAAATCACAAAAAAAGTTTCCATAAAATTTCAAAAATTTACATTATTTTATTAACATGAAAAACATAATTTATGCTTACCAGATAAATTCCTTTCCTTCCGGATAGGGAGAGTCCACGTCTTCGTTCCTTACTGGTGGGAAATACAACACCTGGCTACCAAGAGGAGGCAAAGACACCCCAGCCAAAGGCTTAAATATCCCGTCCACTTTCTCATTACTCAAGTCATTCCACCGAGGGAAGAAGGAAAAGTAGGAAAAAATTTAGGGTATAAATGGTGCCAGAAGATAAAATAAATAATAGGGGACGGCCCATATACAAGAAAAATTGTGCGGGGGCCGTGGACTCTCCCTATCCAGAAGGAAAGGAATTTGGTAAGAGTAAATTATGTTTTCCTTCCTAAGATAGGGAGAGTCCACGGCTTCATTCCTTACTGTTGGGAAAACTATACCCAAGCTCCAGAGGACACTGAATGAATAGAAACATAGAAACATAGATATTGACGGCAGATAAGAGCCATAGGCCCAGCAAGTCTGCCCGACCTTACCTAACAGTATAAACTTATCTAGTTCATAGGATAGCCTTATGCTTGTCCCATGCATTTTTAAAGTCCCCCACAGTGCTTGTCATTACTACCTCTTGAGGAACTTTATTCCATAAATCAATCACTCTTTCTGTAAAGAAGCGCTTCCTCAAATTACTCCTGAATCTACTAATCTTTAGCTTGAACTCATGACCCCTTGTTCTTGAATTTTCCATTTTATGTAAAATACCCACAGCCTCAGTTTTACTAGACCCTTTAATGTACTTGAAAGTTGCTATCATATCACCTCTTTCCCTTCTCTCCTCTAAGCTATACATATTTAGGTCATTGAGCCTATCCTGGTAAGTTTTATTTTTTAGACCATGTACCATTTTGGTAGCCCTCCTTTGCACATATTCAAGTTTGTTAATATCCTTCTGAAGATATGGCCTCCAGAACTGCACACAATACTCAAGATGAGGCCTAACTAATGATCTATAAAGTGGCATAAAAACCTTACTATTTCTGCTGGAATTACCTCTACCAATACATCCAAGCATTCTGCTAGCCTTACTCGCTGCATTACTACATTGTTTACTAAGTTTTAAATCATCTGAAATAATAATTCCCAAGTCCTGTTCCTCATCTGTAACAGTCAGTAAAGTGTCATTGAGTCTGTAATTAACATTTGGATTTTTCTTCCCTAAATGCATTATTTTACACTTTGCTGTGTTAAACTTTAGATCCCAGTCGTTTGTCCAATCCTCCAATTGTTGTATATCACTTCTCATTTTGTCTACCCCCCCTGGAACATCCACTCTGTTACAAATTTTTGCATCATCTGCAAAAAGACATACTTTCCCCTGTAGCCCTTTGCTGATATCGCAGATAAATATGTTAAACAAAACAGGCCCCAGAACTGACCCCTGAGGAACACCACTAGTAACAGCCCCCTCTGCTGAATGAACTCCATTTACTAAGACACTTTGTTTTCTGTCCTTAAGCCAGCATTCCACCCAGTTCACAATTTTTGAATCTAGACCAAGGAGATACAGTTTGTGAATTAGTTTATTGTGTGGGACGGTGTCAAATGCTTTGCTGAAATCTAGATATGCTACATCAACTGCTCCACCCTTGTCTAATACTTTTGTTACATAATCAAAGAAGTCAATTAGATTAGTCTGACATGATCTCCCTGAAGTAAAACCATGCTGATTTTGGTCCTCTAAATTGTTTGTCTTTATGTAAGTCATTAATTTCCCTACTACTGAAGTTAAACTAACTGGCCTGTAGTTGCCAGATTCTTCTCTACTGCCCTTTTTATGAAGAGGTATTACATTTGCTATTCTCCAATCATCTGGGACAGCTCCTGTTAATAGTGACTGATTAAACAGATCAGATAATGGGACAGTTAGCACTGATCGAAGTTCTTTTAAAACCCTTGGATGAATATTGCCTTTTTAACATTTATTTATTACTGCCTTTTTAACATTTATTTTTGATAATGCTAACAAAACCTCATCCTCTGTAAAAAGATTACTGTTAAGCTTGTTTTCGTAGCATCTCTTAATGTAGACATTGTATCTTCACAATCTTTTGTGAAAACAGAACAGAAGTAATCATTGAGACAGTCTGCAATCTGCTTATCTCCTTCTATTATTCTACCATCAACTGATTTCAATTTTACTATTCCTACCTTATTTTTTCTTCTTTCACTGATATATCTAAAGAATGTTTTGTCCCCATGTTTTACTGACTGTGCTATCTTCTCTTCTGCATGAGCTTTAACCTTCCTAATTAACTGCTTAGTCTTTTTTTGTTGGAGTCTCCATATTTTCGTATCATCATCTGCTTGTGTGTGTCTGTAATTTTTATAATCTTTTTTGTCTTTACAGCATGTGCTACTTCTTTGGAAAACCAAATTGGTTTCCGCTTTCTTTTACTTTTACAGACATGTCTAATACAGTGTGCGGTTGCATCTAAAATGGCACCTTTCACAAATTCCCACTGTTCTTGAACCCCTGTAATAAGAGTTTTCCCTTTTAAATAGTTTTTTAGGTATTCCCCCATTAATGAAAAATCTGCCGTCCTAAAGTCTAAAACTTTTGTTTTAGTCTGGGTGGACAGTTCCTGCACATGAATACTAAACCAAACAGATTGATGATCACTGGATCCTAAGTTCTCACCTACAGACACATCTGAAACTGTATCACTGTTTGTAAGTATTAGATCTAATATAGCTTCCTTACGAGTTGGTTCCTTGACTAATTGCTCAAGTGATTCCCCTAGCAGAGATTCAAGAATATACCTGCTTCTAGCTGATCTAGCAGAAGGAATCTTCCAGTCTATATCTGGCAAATTAAAGTCCCCCAGTACTATAACCTTACCCTTCATGGTCATTTTGGTTATTTCTTCTAATAACAGATTGTCCAGTTTTTCATCCTGCAATGGAGGCCTATATACAACCCCTATTCTAAAAACATTTTTATCTCCAATTTCCAAAGTCACCCAAATACTTTCCACCTAATCATTTGTTACTACAATTTCAGTAACCTTTATATTTTCATTTACATACAGAGCAACTCCTCCACCTTTCTTTCCTTCTCTGTTCTTTTTAAATAACCTGTATCCAGGTATGACTATGTCCCAGTCATGCAAATCATTGTACCATGTTTCTGTTATAGCTACTAAATCCAAGTTGTCCCTAGTCATTATTGAAATGAGTTCAGGTAATTTATTTCCTAAGCTGCGAGCATTTGTGCTCATGGCACGAAGATTTTTTCTACTAGAATTTCTAGAATTGTTACTTGGACTAACAGTTTTGGCATGCTGTGGGGGGCAGGTGGATATATTAATGCTACCCACCTTTATTAGTTTAAATGATTTCTAATAAAGCATTTGAACTCCTCTCCCAGATACTCTGTTCCTTTAACATCCAAATGCAAGCCATCTCTCCTAAATAACCTAGTATCGTTCCAAACAGAGCTATAATGGCCAATAAAAGCAAATCCTCGTTCCCTGCACCACTTATCTAACCAAGAATTAAATGTTGTTATCCGCTCCATCTTTCCTGCTTCCTGGCCATACACAGGTAAAATAGCAGAAAATTATAGAGTTGATGCCACATTCTCTAAATGATTACCTAGGTCACAAAGCTCTTTCTGAACAGCAGCAACATGATTACTAGCCAGATCATTTGTTCCTAAATGAACAATCACATCTAACTCACTTCCCTTTCCTGCTGCCTTAACAATTCTCAAAATACAATTCTTATCCCTGTGAGCAGTAGCTCCTGGAAGACATCTAACCTCCCTTGCTTCTCCTTTACTTTCACCTAAATACACATTCCTCAAAATAGAGTCACCCACTAACAGTCTTTTCCTCAAAAACACATCTGCAGTTCTTTCCTGTGTTATGTTACCTGGAGAATCAGGTACCAATAGATTTAAATTACCTGTTACAGCTTCAGAGGGCTCAGAAACAGCAATCTCCTCATCACAAGTGTATTCGGCAAGAGCAGCATAGGGGTTTTGCAATGGCAGAAGTTGTGGGCAATGCTTCTGGTCTACTGTTCTAATTCTTCCAGAGCCTACAGTGATCCATCTGTCTCTCCTTGCTGATCTCTGGGGTAGAGGGTCTTCTTTCTGAGGCAGCTTTGTAGAGGTAACAGTTATTTTACTTACCTTAGCTTGAAGTTTAGCTATTTCTTCCCTTAAGAGAGGGAACAAAAAGGAAGAGGTGGACCCTATTCTGAGGGCACCGCAGCCTGCAAAACGTTTCTCCCGAAAGCTGCTTTAGCTGAAGTAAAAACATCAAACTTGTAAAATTTTGAAATCCAGGTAGCCGCCTTACAAATCTGATCCATAGAGGCCTCATTCTTAAAGGCCCAAAAGGAAGCCACGGCTCTAGTGGAATGAGTCGTTAACCCGCTGTCTTGTAAACTAAGCGGATGACACTCCTTAACCAGAAAATAGGGAAGTCGAAGTAACCTTCTGCCCCTTACGCTTCCTCGAATAGACAACAAACAAAGAGAAAGATTTTCTAAACTCCTTTGTAGCCTGAAGATAGAACTTCAAGGCGCGAACCACATCCAAATTGTGAAGTAAGTGTTCCTTCAATGAAGAAGAATTAGGACACAAGGAAGGAACCACAATCTCCTGATTGATGTTGCGATCTGACACAACCTTAGGAAGAAAACCTAATTTAGTACGCAAAACTGCCTTATTTGCATGAAAAATCAGATAAGGGGCTAACATTGCAAAGCAGAGATCTCAGAAACTGCACCCAGAGACAATAGCCAATAAAAAGAGAACCTTCCAATATAACAATTTAATGTCAACGGAATGCAGAGGCTCAAACGGAACCTGTTGCAAGACCAAGGAGAAGCCCCAGATCTAAACACAGGTCTGATTCTAATCAGAGCCTTAACAAAGGACTGTACGTCTGGAAGCTCAGCAAGTCTCTTGTGCAATAAAGCTGAAATCTGTCCCCTCAGGGAACTAGCAGAAAGGCCCTTCTCCAGCCCATCCTGAAGAAAAGATAAGATCCCGTCAACCTTAAATCTGTGCCAGGAAAAACCACGCTCTTCACACCAGAATAAGTAGGTCCTCCACACCTTGTGGTAGATATGCCGAGTAACTGGTTTTACGAGTTTGAATAAGAGTATCAATGACACTCTCAGAGAAACCTCTCTTGGCTAAGACTAAGCATTCAATCTCCACACAGTCAGCCTTAAAGAATGTAGATTTTAATGAACAAATGGACCTTGTATCAGTAGGTCTCTGTGACAAGGTAACTTCCACGGAGGAGATGAAGACATCCCCACTAGATCCACGAACCTCATCCTTCACGACAACGATGGAGCAATCAGGATTACTGATACCCGCTCCTGCTCGATGTAGGCCACCACTTGAGGAAGAAGCGATAATTGAGGAAAAAGATATATGAGTTTGAACCTCCAGGGCACTGCTAGTGCATCTATTAGATCCGCTTGGGGATTCCTCGACCTTGACCCGTACCTGGGTAGTTTGGTATTGAGACGGAACGCCATGAGATCTATCTCCGGCGCCCCCCACTTACTGCATATCTCTGCAAACACCTCGGGATGGAGAGGCCATTCCCCTCTATGGAAGGATTGCCTGCTGAGAAAATCCGCCTCCCAGTTGTCCACACCCGGAATGTGGATCGCTGACAGTGAACAACTGTGGGCCTCTGCTCACTCCAGAATCTGAGATACTTCCTTCATTGCCAAGGAACTTCTCGTTCTCCCCTGATGGTTGATGTAAGCCACTGAGGTTATATTGTCTGATTGGAATCTGATAAACTGGGACAAACCCAGAAGTGGCCAAGCCTTCAAGGCCTTGAAAATTGCCCGTAGTTCCAAAAATATTGAACGGGAGGGAGCACCCTAGAAAGGCATCCCTCTTTTCTGGTCTGGTAGACCGATTTGATAGAGGGAATCTGCCCCTTGGCGGATGAGATTTGAAGCCTATCTTGTATCCCTGAGATACCACCTCCAGGACCCACGAATCCTGTATGTCCTTGAACCAAGCGTCTGAAAAAAGAGGCAGTCTGCCCCCTACAAGATACAATCCCGTATTGGGGGCTGCCCCTTCATGCTGATTTGTTTTCGGCAGCAGGGCCAGATTGGGCCGACGGTATACCGGGAAAAATCCTGGTGGGCCGGGCCATCAGGGCCCAGGGTGGGCCGGCAGCTGCAGTGTGAGTGACTGCACAGTCACTGTAGTTGTAAATTACTGAGTGCAGCGGCTGACCGTGAGTTGAGCAAACAAAGCAGACTGACGCTGTGGCTCAGGCATCATTTACATCATTCAATCACAATCATTCATAGGTGAGCGGCCGCCCTGCTTTTTTAACAGTAGACTCTCACTCTGTGACATGTCATACAGGCAGACTCAAGTCAAGACACTCAAGCAGCTACTCACTTGCTCAGGATGCGGAAGCGTCGCTGAGGCTCAGGACTGCTCCGGCTCCAATCACATGACATCACGCCGCAACACACACTGGGGTGGGGGAGGGAATATTGGGGGGGAGGGGCGGGGCGAAGGGAATCTGAAAACCCATGATATTTCATGTAGGTTTGTCCCTGTGAGTGTGTATTTACCCTTTTTATGTTAATTTTTATGTTAATAATATACAATATCATTATAAGTCAATAGAAATGTTGCAAGCTCAGTAGTACTTATTAGGGTGTCCAGCATGTAGGGGTACACTGGAAACTCTGATTCCTAAAACAAAATGTGCTTTCTGGCTTTTCAAGTTTCTTTTTAACTCCTTAATATAAAATATATATGACCTTATTACCAAACCCAGATATAAAAATGTAGCTATGTTTTAGTTTAACATTGTAAACTGAATACAAATGTTTCTACTCCTTTGGGTGTTGATCAAATAGTTGCCTATATATATATGAAACAACTTTTTGTAAAAATGTGTCTTTAAGGGACTTTTGCATTTAATGCATTTTTCAAAATTTATGGCCGTGGCAAAATTTAGGGCTGGTCTACAAATTTTCCAGGGCTGCTTTTCATTCCCAGTCCAGTCCTGTTCGTCTGGCTTCTTATTCTGCTTGGATTTATTCCAGGACGGAGCCGGCTTCCAAGTACTCTTGGGTTGCTTGGGCTTGGAGGAGGATTGTTGTCGTTGGGATTTGTCAGAACAAAAGGAACGAAAATTAGAAGATTGTCGTCCCTTAGACTTGTTCTTCTTATCTTGCGGTAGGAAGTCACCCTTGCCTCTGGTAAGCGTAAAAATAATGAAGTCCAGGCCTGGACCAAGTAAAATATTTCCCTTGAAGGGAAGAGAAAGGAGTCTGGACTTAGAAGTCATATGCGCAGACCAAGACTTCAACCAGAGCACAGGACCGCAAAGCCAGAGGCCTTTGCATTTAGGTGAATAATTTGCACGTTCGCATCACAGATAAAAGAATTAGCAATTCTCACAGCTTTAATTCTGTCCTTGAGGGGAGACTCTACCTCAATGAGTTCCGACAAAGAGTCAAACCAGTAGGTCCAGAAACCGCGATAACTGCAGCCGCCGGTTGAAACAAAAATCCTGTACATTAAAACATCTTTCTCAGAAAGATTTCCTTTTTCTTATCCATCGGCTCTCTGAACGAAGAACTATCCTCAAGAGGTATGGTAGTACGTTTAGCAAACATAGAGATACCACCATCCACCTTAGGGATGGAGCCCCACAAATCCAGTTAAGAGTCCGTGACCGGGAACAACTTTTTAAAAGTAGACGAGGGGGAAAGGAAGAACCATTTTTTTTCCATTCGTTCTTAATAATGTTCGCCATCTTTACCGGCACAGGAAAAGTCAAAGGAACTTTCCTGTCTTCGTAAACTCTGTCTAATTTAGGTATCATAGGTTCTTCAGGCAGCGCGGCCTCTGGAACCTCTAATGTAGAACCTCCTTTAATAAAAAACGCAGGTGCGCAATTTTAAATCTAAAGGACGGTTCCTCCGCAGCAGGAGGCTTAGACGCTAAGGACTCCGACCCAGAAAGTTCACCCTCTGAAGCTACAGAGGTTAACTCATCATCGGATTACTGGTACATAATAGCTAAATCCGATAAATATTTAGATGACTCCGGGTCAAGAGAGTTATGTTTAACCTTTCTCTTGTGTTTGTTAGAGCGAGGTAATGCACTGAGGGCTGCAGACACTGCCGTTTGTAACTGTGCGGCAGGAAGAAGGCCGGATGGAGGATTAGATGTGCTACAGAGAACTGCATGTAGAGTGGATAATGTAACAAGGGTAGTAATCTCACGGGACGCCGAGTCCTGAGAGTTAGACGGCTCAGAGGGACTCTGAACGAAGAACTATCCTCCCTTCTTAGACTTTATAATGGTGTTAATACCATGTGGAACATAATTGAGTGGGCAGGAAAATCACGGCCTCCTCACAATATAAACTGGTATGATTTAGTATAGAAGGAGTACTTTCTAACATGTCATAGTCCTCCATAGCTTAGGTTATACCCACAGAAGGACACAAATAAAAACGTTTTTTATTATAAAAAAACTGCACCTTTATACTCCCAATGGCTAGGGCACTCATCACCTCCTAGACCCAGACAGTTAACAGAGGAAACGCACTCCTCAGGTTCAAGTCTCAGCCATAATGGAGGAAATGAACATAGACCTGTTATTAAAAGTACAGCAAGTAATAGGAGCTGTGCAACACTTTCAAAAACGAAAGTGAAACCTGTTTGTTCAAGCCAAAAACACACAGTCTATCAGCCCAGGAAAAAATCACACAAAGCAGCATGTAAATAATTAATACACTGATTAATTAACCCCAACTGTTCAATAAACCCCCTTCAGAGAATATTAACCCTGGATCCTATCAAGGTATAAAGGAGCCACACTGTGACCCTATTATAGTGATTTATGTTTAAAAATTGAAACGATCTTACCTGCAGGATCCATGCTGTGGAACGGAACACAGCCTCTCAAGTGTGACAGTCTTATAGCAGTGACCCTGACATGGACTTGAGTGAGAGAAAGCAGGCAGTGAAACTTGTCAACACTGATTGCTTAGGAGCTGTTAGCAGTAGTCTGCATGATTTCGCAGAAAAACTTTCCGTGCATCTCCAGACTCTAACTTTCATCAATACTCTCACTGAGAGGTTGACATGACTACTTAAAACTCCAGTCCTATCTCAAAGGGCAGATACCCTTTTTCAGGACTCTTTAAATCTTCTGCCACTTCTCTGCCACCTCCTAATGTGACGAAAGGCAAAGAATGACTGGGGTAATGAGAAAATGGGAGGGATATTTAAGCCTTTGAGGCCGAATTATCAAAAGTCTTGCGGACTTGATTCGACAGTGCGGATCAGGTCCGCAATACCTCGCCGAATGCGGTTAGCAATACGCTCTCCTTATTCAGCATTGCACCAGCAGCTCACAAGAGCTGTTGGTGCAACGCCGCCCCCTGCAGACTCGCGGCCAATTGGCCGCCAGCAGGGGGGTGTCAATCAACCCGATCGTACTCGATCGGGTTGAATTGTGGCGATCTCTGTCCGCCTGCTCAGAGCAGGCGGACAGGGTTATGGAGCAGCAGTCTTTAGACTGCTGCTTCATAACTGCTGTTTCTGGTGAGTCTGAAGACTCGCCAGAAACACAGGCCCTCAAGCTCCATACGGAGCTTGATAAATGGGCCTCTTTGGCTGGGGTGTCTTTGCCTCCTCCTGGTGGCCAGGTTTTGTATTTCCCAACAGTAAGGAATGAAACCGTGGACTCTCCCTATCTTATGAAGGAAATAATAATTTATCGGTTATTATCTTTATTTATTAATGTATAATAATTAATTATATTCAATGATAGTCATTTTATGTGATTAATAACAATTACCCTTCAGTCACAAGCTTACAATACAGCAATCATAGCCAAACAATTATAATAAATATTTGTCATTATGCAAAGGAACATAATGGTGCTATTTTAATTGTAAAGCTGAGATCAGTGCTTTTTACAGTGCCAATGAAACAGCCTGATAAATGAATATTTGCCAAACATGGTGTTGAGAGACAATATCTTGCTTTACCACTTATACAGTCCTATAAGTATAAACAGCACTATACTGTCTTAAAAAATAAATAAATCAGTATAATAATCCCTTGTTTGTGCAAGTAACATATAAGCAATGATTTTTATTTAATGAACACAGTAAATGTGACAGGAAGGACTCCACATTGATAGGGACATCTTTTTGAAGCACATACAAATCAAATCGAGTTGTTTAAAGTGTACTTTACCTTGCTTTGTCATCTAGTTTGGCATACATGTCTTTTTTCTATCAGTGCAACAAAGGCACTGAGGCCCATTTATCAAGCTCCGAACGGAGCTTGAGGGCCTGTGTTTCTGGCGAGTCTTCAGACTCGCCAGAAACGCAAGTTATGGAGCAGCGGTCTAAGGACCGCTGCTCCATAACTTGTCTGCCTGCTCTGAGGAGGCGGACAGAGATCGCCACAATTAAACCTGATCAAGTACGATCGGGTTGATTGACACCTCCCCTGCTGGCGGCCGATTGGCCGCGAATCTGCAGGGGGTGGCGTTGCACCAGCTGCTCACAAGAGCTGCTGGTGCAATGCTGAATAAGAAGAGTGTATTGCTCTCCGCAATCAACGAGGTCTGTCGGACCTGATCCGCACTGTCGGATCAGGTCCGCCAGACCTTTGATAAATAGGCCTCATTGTGTATTTTAAGACAAGCACACCAGCTTTTATTTCATGAGATAAAACAGCAATATCTGCAGGTGTAAATGCTAAGAGAATAAAATAAAACTTGTGAGAAAGCTTCAAACAAGCTCAAGGAACCACTGGTTACCCAATTATCAGCGGTATGGAAGTTGCCTTTCTGAGGAGCGTGACAACCACTGCTGATTTAGTCAGTGGACGTTTTGACTTGGGACCAGCAGTACTATGGGGCTTCAGAGGAGTATGTCAACTATGTGTTTAACCCCTTTGCGTGGTTGGGGTATTGCTAGGGTTAAAATGATATGCTCTAACGAATTAGAGCATGCAATATTTTAATTATTATGGCCCTTTAACTATAATATCTATATTAAAAATGTACCAGTGTTTTCCATATATTTGAAGTTTCCTCTGATTTCAACAGACCTCCCACTACTATAACTAGCATTAACTATATCTAAATCACTTACTACTACAAAATAAACCTCCAGACTTCCCCTACCAAAATATACCCTAGCCACAAACTTCCTCATAGCCATAAATCCTAACTGAAATCTACTACCAATAACCGCATTGGTTGCTCCCACTAGAATTAACAGCATATCCCCAAGGCAATAAGCAGTAACTAAAACCCCCTTCACAAGCCCATCCATAGTAACCCTCACCATAATACTGCTATCACCTCCACAGTTCCCCCCAAACCCTTAAAGGGACATTAAACCCAAAAATGTTCTTTCATGATTCAGATAGAGAATACAATTTTAAACAACTTTCCAATTTACTTATATTATTTAATTTGCTTCCTTCTCTTGTTATCCTTTGCTAAAAGGTTTATCTAGGCAAGCTTATGGGCAGCAGAGAACCTAGGTTCTAGCTGTTGATTGGTGGCTGCATATATATATATATATTGATTGTTATTGGCTCACTCATGTGTTCAGTTAGAAACCATTAGTGCATTGCTGCTCCTTCTACAAATGATACCAAGAGATTGAAACAGATTAGATAATAGAAGAAAATAAGAAAGTTGTTTAAAATTGTATTCTCTATCTGAATCATGAAAGAAAATTTTTAGGTTTCATGTCCCTTTAAGCACCAAGGAAACTGATGCCCTAGAAACCTCTATAGCATTTAAAGGGACAGGAAAGTAAAATAAAAAAATTAAACTTGCATGATTCAGAGCATGTAATTTTAAGACACTTTTAAATTCACTTCTATTGTCAAATGTGCTTTGTTCTCTTGGTATCCCTTGTTGAAAATGAATACATACATATCCTACACTAGTGGGAGCTAGCCGCTGATTGATGCCTGCAAACATTTGTCTCTTGTGATTGGCTAACTAGATTTGTTCAGCTAGCTGCCAGTAATGCAATGCTGTTTCTTTAGCAAAGGATAAATAGACAGTGAAGCAAATTTACTAACAGAAATAAATTGGAAAGTTGTTTAAAATTGTATGTTCTAGCCCAATTATGAAAGAAAATGTTGGGGCTTCCTGTCCCTTTAAGGAACAGAACCAAAGCTCCAAAAAACAACCCACAAGCAACTAAGAGCCCACATAACGCAAAAAAGATCTACTCCACCCTTAAAGGGACAGTAAGCATTTTGAGATTTTAACATAAAATGCTTAATTAAGCATAGCAAATCAACTTTACTTCCATTAGTTATATTCCCCTTTTCCAGTAATTTAAGTCGGCAAATGTGGATTTTCCACTTGTGAAAACAGAAAAAGCACATGGCCACATAGCTCCCTAATTTGCTGTTAATTATCTTATCTTTTTCGTGGAGGCCAAACAAATGAGACTTTCTTTACACAATGACGGTAGCAAGCCCTGTCCTATCCAAACTCAAATCCGGATTGACTCCTCCAAATATTGAAAGTGTGAAGGGTGGAGTTTGCCACTGAAAAACAATTGCAGCAAACAAGTTGTTAAATTGTTCTAATATTGTTCACACTCTGCTGGTATGTTGGTCTATTAGAAGACTGCAGACAAATATGGTAATTACAAGGTGTTTAATTTCCCTTTAAGGGACACCTTTACCACAACAACCCAAAGCAATGCCTCCACCCCAAAATAAATAAATAAATAATACACTCATTTAAACCTTAGACACTATTAGGACATTCCATGCCATCCTAACAGTGCTGAGCTTTAATGACGTTAGGATGACATGGAATGTCCTACCTTTCTTGGCATCCTGCACCCTCCTCCTTTTAGTCAATGGAAAATCCGACTGGCGGGTGTGCCTAGCATCATAAGCAGTACCCCATGATCTGATCCCGGCCTTATAATCAAGTGATTATATCTACAATTGCGTGATTTCTTTTTTCAAGCAAGTGTTCCAATCTTAAACACTTGCCCTGGGGATGAAGTGGGTTAAAAACACACTAAAAACTATTAGGGGGTGGAGCCAACTGCCAAAGGAAGAAGACGTATGGGCACTCGGCTCCAGCCGAAAAAATCCAATAAAACTCTTAAAACATGACTTTTTAGGGCTGGAAAACACCACAGCTGACTACCTACAGCCCCTACAAGTGCAGGGAGAGAGAGGATCAAGCCGAAGTTGCCGTCGGGTGTAACACGCTCCACCCGTAGCCACCCAGAGTCATTAAAACAGGGCCGCGACGACCCACACTAGATTTCCAAACCAGCCGGAAACTACCCTACCTGAGAAGAGCAGATAGGAACCTACAGTGGCTGAAAAATAGCCCTCTCGACTGGGTGATAGGGCCGGGCGCACCTCTGAGACCAGGCTACACAGGCTGTGTAGGCCGCAATCCAGCCCCTCGGCAACTTCCTCAAGTAGGCTGCGACTAAGGTCAGACCCCATCTACAAGGCAGCACCAGCTGAGGTATAGTGAGGGGTGTTAAGGGGACGACTTGCACTTTTCCACAAAAATTGAGCTCCTACATAAGGAACTGATTACTACAGGGCCTATACTCCAGGAAAAAAAATACAAGTGTAACACTCATCTGGGTCTGTAACACCCATTAACCTGATCCCTATCACTACAGAGCCACTCAGACACTGCTTCTAGGCCCTAAACAGCAGAATGTCTGCATCTAGAACTATATTAAGGCTCATTTGACTTTGCTTAAATACCGCTGCGCCAAGAGTACAGATAGTCAGCACAGCCTTACAATTGTACTCAAGCAACGCACTGGTTTCCCCTGCATGCTGTTTCTTCTGACCCTAGAAAGTTGCCTGCTGTAAAGATCTAGGGCACAATTTCAAGAAATAGGAAAACAGCCCTGGGCCTATACTACATTTTGGGAGACCTAGAAGTCACAGCCTGACCCCCAGGGAGTTCTATCTTGGAGGCTTCCCCAAGAAACCAAGGCAAACCGAGTGGAGGGTAGATCCGTGGTACTTGCCCACATCCTCACCTTTTCTTATAAACCGCATCCTTGTGAGCTGAGCCCAACTACCCTGCCCTTATGTCATCCTAAATGGATATGTCCCTGGAGGGGGTATAGTTTTCTTGGATTCTGCTCTCTGGAGCCCACTATGCTACACTCTAAGCTAGCCATCCAGAACCTCATGAGAAAATAAATAGCCATATTTGCCTCCCTGGCTTTCATATTAAGATAACAGAATTTATGTTTACCTGATAAATTACTTTCTCCAACGGTGTGTCCGGTCCACGGCGTCATCCTTACTTGTGGGATATTCTCTTCCCCAACAGGAAATGGCAAAGAGCCCAGCAAAGCTGGTCACATGATCCCTCCTAGGCTCCGCCTTCCCCAGTCATTCGACCGACGTAAAGGAGGAATATTTGCATAGGAGAAATCATATGATACCGTGGTGACTGTAGTTAGAGAAAATAAATCATCAGACCTGATTAAAAAACCAGGGCGGGCCGTGGACCGGACACACCGTTGGAGAAAGTAATTTATCAGGTAAACATAAATTCTGTTTTCTCCAACATAGGTGTGTCCGGTCCACGGCGTCATCCTTACTTGTGGGAACCAATACCAAAGCTTTAGGACACGGATGATGGGAGGGAGCAAATCAGGTCACCTAGATGGAAGGCACCACGGCTTGCAAAACCTTTCTCCCAAAAATAGCCTCAGAAGAAGCAAAAGTATCAAATTTGTAAAATTTGGTAAAAGTGTGCAGTGAAGACCAAGTCGCTGCCTTACATATCTGATCAACAGAAGCCTCGTACTTGAAGGCCCATGTGGAAGCCACGGCCCTAGTGGAATGAGCTGTGATTCTTTCAGGAGGCTGCCGTCCGGCAGTCTCATAAGCCAATCTGATGATGCTTTTAAGCCAAAAAGAGAGAGAGGTAGAAGTTGCTTTTTGACCTCTCCTTTTACCAGAATAAACAACAAACAAGGAAGATGTTTGTCTGAAATCCTTTTTAGCCTCTAAATAGAATTTTAGAGCACGAACTACATCCAAATTGTGCAACAAACGTTCCTTCTTTGAAACTGGATTCGGACACAAAGAAGGCACGACTATCTCCTGGTTAATATTTTTGTTAGAAACAACTTTCGGAAGAAAACCAGGTTTAGTACGCAAAACCACCTTATCTGCATGGAACACCAGATAAGGAGGAGAACACTGCAGAGCAGATAACTCTGAAACTCTTCTAGCAGAAGAAATTGCAACCAAAAACAAAACTTTCCAAGATAATAACTTGATATCAACGGAATGTAGGGGTTCAAACGGAACCCCCTGAAGAACTGAAAGAACTAAATTGAGACTCCAAGGAGGAGTCAAAGGTTTGTAAACAGGCTTGATTCTAACCAGAGCCTGAACAAAAGCTTGAACATCTGGCACAGCCGCCAGCTTTTTGTGAAGTAAAACAGATAAAACAGAAATCTGTCCCTTCAAAGAACTTGCAGATAATCCTTTCTCCAAACCTTCTTGAAGAAAGGATAGAATCTTAGGAATTTTTATCTTGTTCCATGGGAATCCTTTAGATTCACACCAACAGATATATTTTTTCCATATTTTATGGTAGATTTTTCTAGTTACAGGCTTTCTAGCCTGAACAAGAGTATCAATGACAGAATCTGAGAACCCTCGCTTTGATAAAATCAAGCGTTCAATCTCCAAGCAGTCAGTTGGAGTGAGGCCAGATTCGGATGTTTGAACGGACCTTGAACAAGAAGGTCCTGTCTCAAAGGTAGCTTCCATGGTGGAGCCGATGACATATTCACCAGATCTGCATACCAAGTCCTGCGTGGCCACGCAGGAGCTATCAAGATCACCGATACCCTCTCCTGTTTGATCCTGGCTACCAGCCTGGGAATGAGAGGAAACGGTGGGAACACATAAGCTAGGTTGAAGCTCCAAGGTGCTACTAGTGCATCCACTAGAGTCGCCTTGGGATCCCTGGATCTGGACCCGTAGCAAGGAACCTTGAAGTTCTGACGAGACGCCATCAGATCCATGTCTGGAATGCCCCACAATTGAATTATTTGGGCAAAGATTTCCGGATGGAGTTCCCACTCCCCCGGATGAAATGTCTGACGACTCAGAAAATCCGCTTCCCAATTTTCCACTCCTGGGATGTGGATTGCAGACAAGTGGCAGGAGTGAGTCTCCGCCCATTGAATTATTTTGTTCACTTCTTCCATCGCCAGGGAACTCCTTGTTCCCCCCTGATGGTTGATATACGCAACAGTCGTCATGTTGTCTGATTGAAACCGTATGAATTTGGCCTTTGCTAGCTGAGGCCAAGCCTTGAGAGCATTGAATATCGCTCTCAGTTCCAGAATATTTATCGGGAGAAGAGATTCTTCCCGAGACCAAAGACCCTGAGCTTTCAGGGGTTCCCAGACCGCGCCCCAGCCCACCAGACTGGCGTCGGTCGTGACAATGACCCACTCTGGTCTGCGGAAGCTCATCCCTTGTGACAGGTTGTCCAGGGTCAGCCACCAACGGAGTGAATCTCTGGTCCTCTGATCTACTTGTATCGTCGGAGACAAGTCTGTATAATCCCCATTCCACTGACTGAGCATGCACAGTTGTAATGGTCTTAGATGAATTCGCGCAAAAGGAACTATGTCCATTGCCGTGACCATCAAACCTATTACTTCCATGCACTGCGCTATGGAAGGAAGAAGAACAGAATGAAGTACTTGACAAGAGCTTAGAAGTTTTGATTTTCTGGCCTCTGTCAGAAAAATCCTCATTTCTAAGGAGTCTATTATTGTTCCCAAGAAGGGAACTCTTGTTGACGGAGATAGAGAACTTTTTTCTACGTTCACTTTCCACCCGTGAGATCTGAGAAAGGCCAGGACAATGTCCGTATGAGCCTTTGCTTGTGGTAGAGACGACGCTTGAATCAGAATGTCGTCCAAGTAAGGTACTACTGCAATGCCCCTTGGTCTTAGCACCGCTAGAAGGGACCCTAGTACCTTTGTGAAAATTCTTGGAGCAGTGGCTAATCCGAATGGAAGTGCCACAAACTGGTAATGCTTGTCCAGAAAGGCGAACCTTAGGAACCGATGATGTTCCTTGTGGATAGGAATATGTAGATACGCATCCTTTAAATCCACCGTGGTCATGAATTGACCTTCCTGGATGGTAGGAAGAATTGTCCGAATGGTTTCCATTTTGAACGATGGAACCTTGAGAAATTTGTTTAGGATCTTGAGATCTAAGATTGGTCTGAATGTTCCCTCTTTTTTGGGAACTATGAACAGATTGGAGTAGAATCCCATCCCTTGTTCTCCTAATGGAACAGGATGAATCACTCCCATTTTTAACAGGTCTTCTACACAATGTAAGAATGCCTGTCTTTTTATGTGGTCTGAAGACAATTGAGACCTGTGGAACCTTCCCCTTGGGGGTAGCTCCTTGCATTCCAGAAGATAACCTTGGGAGACTATTTCTAGCGCCCAAGGATCCAGAACATCTCTTGCCCAAGCCTGAGCGAAGAGAGAAAGTCTGCCCCCCACCAGATCCGGTCCCGGATCGGGGGCCAACATCTCATGCTGTCTTGGTAGCAGTGGCAGGTTTCTTGGCCTGCTTACCTTTGTTCCAGCCTTGCATTGGCCTCCAGGCTGGCTTGGTTTGAGAAGTATTACCCTCTTGCTTAGAGGATGTAGAACTTGAGGCTGGTCCGTTTCTGCGAAAGGGACGAAAATTTGGTTTATTTTTAGCCTTAAAAGACCTATCCTGAGGAAGGGCGTGACCCTTACCCCCAGTGATATCTGAAATAATCTCTTTCAAGTCAGGGCCAAACAGCGTTTTCCCCTTGAAAGGTATGTTAAGTAATTTGTTCTTGGAGGACGCATCCGCTGACCAAGACTTTAGCCAAAGCGCTCTGCGCGCCACAATAGCAAACCCTGAATTTTTCGCAGCTAATCTAGCTAATTGCAAAGTGGCGTCTAAGGTAAAAGAGTTAGCCAACTTAAGTGCTTGAACTCTGCCCATAACCTCCTCATAAGAGGATGCTTGATTGAGCAACTTTTCTAGTTCCTCGAACCAGAAACACGCTGCTGTAGTGACAGGAACAATGCATGAAATTGGTTGTAGAAGGTAACCTTGCTGAACAAACATCTTTTTAAGCAAACCCTCTAATTTTTTGTCCATAGGATCTTTAAAAGCACAACTATCTTCTATAGGGATAGTGGTGCGTTTGTTTAGAGTAGAAACCGCCCCCTCGACCTTGGGGACTGTCTGCCATAAGTCCTTCCTGGGGTCGACCATAGGAAATAATTTCTTAAATATAGGGGGAGGGACAAAAGGTATGCCGGGCCTTTCCCATTCTTTATTTACAATGTCCGCCACCCGCTTGGGTATAGGAAAAGCTTCGGGGGGCACCGGGACCTCTAGGAACCTGTCCATTTTACATAATTTCTCTGGAATGACCAAATTGTCACAATCATCCAGAGTAGATAACACCTCCTTAAGCAGAGCGAGGAGATGTTCCAATTTAAATTTAAATGTAATAACATCAGGTTCAGCTTGTTGAGAAATTTTTCCTGAATCTGAAATTTCTCCCTCAGACAAAACCTCCCTAGCCCCTTCAGACTGGTGTAAGGGCATGTCAGAACCATTATCATCAGCGTCCTCATGCTCTTCAGTATCTAAAACAGAGCAGTCGCGCTTTCGCTGATAAGTGGGCATTTTGGCTAAAATGTTTTTAATAGAATTATCCATTACAGCCGTTAATTGTTGCATAGTAAGGAGGATTGGCGCACTAGATGTACTAGGGGCCTCCTGAGTGGGCAAGACTGGTGTAGACATAGAAGGGGATGATGCAGTACCATGCTTACTCCCCTCACTTAAGGAATCGTTTTGGGCAACATTATTATCAGTGGTATCATTGTCCCTACTTTGTTTGTCACATTTATCACATATATTTAAATGGATAGGAACCTTGGCTTTCGAACATACAGAACATCGTCTATCTGATAGTTCAGACATGTTAATAGGCATAAACTTGGTAACAAAGCACAAAAAAACGTTTTAAAATAAAACCGTTACTGTCTCTTTAAATTTTAAACTGAACACACTTTTTTACTGAATATACGCAAAAGTATGAAGGAAATGTTCAAAATTCACCAAAATTTCAGCACAGTGTCATAAAGCCTTAAAAGTATTGCACACCAAATTTGAAAGCTTTAACTCTTAAAATAACGGAACCGGAGCCGTTTTTACATTTAACCCCTATACAGTCCCTGGTATCTGCTTTGCTGAGACCCAACCAAGCCCAGAGGGGAATACGACACCAAATGACGCCTTCAATAAGCTTTTTCAGTGGATCTGAGCACCTCACACATGCATCTGCATGCCTTGCTTCTCAAAAACAACTGCGCATTAGTGGCGCGAAAATGAGGCTCTGCCTATGACTAGAAAAGGCCCCCAGTGAAAAAGGTGTCTAATACAGTGCCTGTCCGTTTTTTTAACAATTTGCCAAGATTAAAATAACTCTCCTAAGTTATAAACCATTAAACATGCTTATATAGTAATCGTTTTGGCCCAGAAAAATGTCTACCAGTCTTTAAAGCCCTTGTGAAGCCCTTGTATTCTTATATTGAAAATTAAGAAAATGGCTTACCGGATCCCATAGGGAAAATGACAGCTTCCAGCATTACCAAGTCTTGTTAGAAATGTGTCATACCTCAAGCAGCCAAAGTCTGCTCACTGTTTCCCCCAACTGAAGTTAATTCCTCTCAACAGTCCTGTGTGGAAACAGCCATCGATTTTAGTAACGGTTGCTAAAATCATTTTCCTCTTACAAACAGAAATCTTCATCTCTTTTCTGTTTCAGAGTAAATAGTACATACCAGCACTATTTTAAAATAACAAACTCTTGATTGAAGAATAAAAACTACATTTAAACACCAAAAAACTCTGAGCCATCTCCGTGGAGATGTTGCCTGTGCAACGGCAAAGAGAATGACTGGGGAAGGCGGAGCCTAGGAGGGATCATGTGACCAGCTTTGCTGGGCTCTTTGCCATTTCCTGTTGGGGAAGAGAATATCCCACAAGTAAGGATGACGCCGTGGACCGGACACACCTATGTTGGAGAAATATAGGAAGTGCCATATAAAGATCATAATCGCCAACCAGATTGGATATTTCCGCATACTTCCTATATCAGAGGGTTAAAGATACAACCATCTTGCACAGGCCCTATGATGTTGCATAATCACAAAAGGAAATCAAATCTACCTGGCCCCAAGAAAAACACAGTCATTAATCACTTTCACTTCACCCCCTCTGCACAGCAAGAAAAAAAATAAGCTAATCAGCACATCCTTACATGGAAAAACTCTATCTGAGAAATTTGAAAACATCCAGATTTTCCCAGACTTATCTACACATACACTGCTACTGAGGAGAACTTTTGCCGATTACACTAACATACTCCGATCTCAAGTATCAACTCCCCAACAAGCCAAGTATCTCCTCCAGAAATGGAAGATGATGGATCCGAATACAGACAATCAGGATGACTCACCGTCAAGAGCACCAACTCTGTGAGTAAATGTTCCAGAGTGGCAACCTTTACCACACATGTCACTACAGCACAGAAGGAGACTAACGGAGAACCAACAGAAGTCCCCCTGACTTCTTCCAAAGCCAGAGACATGACCTCCTCGGTATCCAGTGAGAACCTGATGCAGCCCTCATAGGGGTATCCTTTACGGGTCTAAAAGTTTTACAGCTTTTAGAAAGTTTATATGTTCTCTTGTTTTGTTTGCACTACAATTCATGTTGATAATGTTTAATGCACTACTGTTATATTCCTTTCTTATTGTAAGGTTTACCTCTTCATAAAAGAATACTAAATGACACATAAGACCCATATGGTAACTACATCTACATCCCTCATGAACTAAAATCTCTACAATTCGTTAATGTCCAACTCACGGATACCCGTATTTCATGAGTAGTAATAATTGACTGTTCCACTCCAATAGATGATATGCTAAATATACTTCACATGGTTAAAATTTCATACCCCCACCTACCTCAAACCCTGCATATTAAAACACATATCCCTCAGCCAGGGAGTTAAGCACTTACAGCTAACATAACTAGTACCCCCTCCCTCCCCCTCTGTGGATTAAGTATATTTATACTTACTTTTGTGCCACACTGGGGCACCTAAACAAGGGGTCTCAGTGTGACCTTGGGCAGTGCTTTTATGCGCTCGCCATGTGTATACTATTTCTAGAATTTGTACTCCTAATGCTTACATTTGCAATTGCAGTGATATGTCATTCTGATGTGTATCCATATGTAAATTTTACCCTCTCTCCCCGCTCTTCCCGTCCCCTCCCCCCCCACTCAGACTGGTGCCACACATCAACAAAATTACACAGACTCAACTCCCCAATTACTTAAATGACACCATTAAGATTAGCTACCCTTAACGTCAAGGGTCTAAATTCCCCTACTAAGAGAAACCTCTTACTTAGACATCTCCATAAAGCCAGAATTGGAGTAGCCTACCTGCAGGAAACCCATTGGACTGACTTCCCTTAAACTAACCTTAAATCTATCCTATATACGACCTGTGTCAGTGCCTCATACCCCCCAAAAAAAGAGGGGTGGCGATTCTACTTAGGAGAGACATAGCCTACACTCCAATCATTGTTGAGAATGACTATATGATTATATTATGTGAACTAAACAATATAATATGTACCCTAGTGAACGTATATGCCCGGAATGAGAAACAAGGGCCCTTTTTCCTGCACCTATTGCAGAGCATTGCACAGATCAGGAGAGGCCCACTGCTTATGGGAGGGGTTTTCAATATCACCTGGGACCCTTAGTTGACAAAAAACATCCTAGGAAATCAAAGCCAGACCCAAAGTTAGCAGCAGAACCCAAGAGGTTCCAAAACATAATAACACAACATAACCTATTTGACTCCTGGAGGTGCCTCCCCCCTAATCGCCGGGACTATACGTTCTACTCCACATTCCACAATTCATACTTCCGTATAGACACATTTTTTGTGATTTCTGGTCACTAGACAAAATAACCAGAACGTATATCTCAGTATGCTCGTAGTCAGACCATGATATGGTAACAATCAGTCTATCCCTTTCTCCTCTGGGTGGAGGTTCTAGACCGTGGCAACTAGCAGACTATTTGATAAAAAAAACTCATGGACAATACAGACGGCCACAAACCTCCAGGAATACTTCACACTTAATGATACTGGACAGGTAGCCGATGATATACTATGGGCCTCAATGAAAGCTTACATGAGAGGGACTTTATTAAAAAGGGCAGCCCAACTAAAATGGGACAGAGGGGCGACCTTGGCACAACTATTTGGGTAACTGAGGACTATAGAGAGGAAAAACAAAGACAACCTAGACAGTACCTTAGCTACCCGTATAGGTGAATTGCGAACTGAAATAACCAAAAAAGAGATAAAGAGAATTTGAGACAATGTACTAAGACTAAAACAGTTATACTATTACCAAGGGAATCAGGCTGACAGGCTATTAGCCAACAAATTGAGAGCCAGACTCAAATCATCCCGGATCCAAAAATTAAGAGTAGCGGGTAAGGTAGTATACTCCCCAAAAGAGATAGGTGAGGCATTTAGGACCTACTATAATTCTCTATACAATATTGGAGCCCAGGAAGATACAGAGATGGTAGACCGGCCGGAAATTTCTGGATTTCTCAAATACCTAAAACTCCCCAAACTAGGCAGTGATAAAATCACTCATCTATCTGAACCCATTACTACCCAAGAAATCAAAACAGCGATTAAACAACTAAAACTCCACAAGGCCCCAGGCCTGGATGGTTATGCCAACATCTTAGTCCCCTACCTACAGAAATTTTTCGCCAAAGCCTTTGACACAGGTTCTTTACCAGCAGAGTATCTTGAAACCACTATTCTTAGAATACCAAAGGAAGGGAAAGATCCCCAGCTCTGCCCAAGTTATCGCCCCATATCGCTCATAAATATTGATATCAAACTATTTGCCAAAATCCTAGCCTTCAGACTCAATAAATTATTGCCAAACATCATCCACAGAGACCAAATAGGGTTTATTATAAATAGGCAGGGTACACATAGTACAAGACGTTTCCTGAACATATTCACAGAAATGTATAAAGTAGGACTCCCACTTGTCACCCTGTCGTTTGATGCTGAGAAAGCATTCAACAGCATACGGTGGGAATATAGGAATGCGGTAATGGGAGAAATGGGCATACCTTAAGCCTCAGAGTCAGAGTAAGAGGTCAGAGTAAGAGGACTAGGCTTCTGCTCAGACTCATTCCCCCTTAGTAATAGAACAAGTCAGGGTTGCCCCTTATCCCCCCTCTTGTTCACCATGGCTATTAAACCCCTGGTGATGGCGATCAGACAGAATTCAGACATTAAAGGTCTCTATATCCATGGCATACTACAAAAATTGAGCCTCTTCGCTGATGACCTAATGGTCTTCCTCACAGACCCAAAGCAAGTCCCTCTCCTAGACCTATTCACATTTTTTGGTACTCTCTCGTTTCACAAGCTTAATGTAGAGAAGACAACAGCGTATCCCCTGAATCTCTCTGAAGCTCAAATTCAATCCCTTCGGAATCAATATTCATTTAAATGGAACAGGGAAGGAATCAAACATTTGGGAGTTCAACTTTTGCATGACCCATAAAAAGTAATTGAGCTGAATCATAATCACATATTGCAAACCCTAAAGCAGAACCTTACACTCCCCAGATATAAAGAGATATAATGGATGGGGAGAATCTCTGCTTTCAAAATGATGTTGCTTCCGAAACTCACCTACCTTTTTCGATGCTTAACCTTAAGAGTACCAAAAGCATTAATTGATAAATACCAATCCCTCCTAAACGCTTATGTCTGGGATAATACCCGCTCTCGCATCTCTCGTACTATTCTCCAAACTCCAATTAATAGAGGAGGCTTAGGGTTACCCAATTTGAAGTTCTACTATGAGGAGGCCATGTTAACACACATATCCAACTGGCGAGGTTCTGGGGAATGCCCCAGATGGTATGAGATAGAGCAGGCATCATTACCACATGATATCTGACGAAGATCTGATGAAGCCCCAAAGACGGCCCATTGAGGGAAGGGGTGAAACACGTCATCAATCCTGCAATCTACACACACATGTGAGTTGTTTGGTGTAGGTGAACCAAGCTCTCCATGCAATGTTGTCTGAAAAGAGAAGAGGAACAGAGGCGCCAAACATGGCCTAGTAACGTCAGGGCACCAACACACACAGGACCAACAGATGCAGATGCAGAAAAGTTTTTGCTCTACCCTTTATATGTAGCAAGTGTTTGTAACATTGTTTTATAGCCTGATGAAACAGCCCTGGGGTGGCTGAGAAACTTGTCGCTTGTTTTTAATAAAGAACTTTTTTTATTATACACTTGCTACTATTTTTGTCCTACTTTGTGGGGGCTGAATATTTCTTTTGCTGGAGTTCTATATTCAAGTTGAGATCATCTTCCTCCAGTTTGATTGGAATCCACAGTCCACTGGGTGGCTGAGAGGTCCCAGTAATGCTGATTTTGCACCTGCTGGTGCTTCGCCTCTTGTAAGTGCAACCTTTAAATATTCTATTTTCCTGGCCAAAACGGTACTGGGCTATGTTTTTGTGCCTTTTTTCCTTCCAGGACTCAACCAATAGGCCATTCTAAGGATCATCTGGCTTTGGACTTCTAGCTGGTGGTGACGTGAGCTGGACCACGTATTTAGTTCCAGTCTGCTGCAATAGCACCATATGGGTGCGCCTCACTTGTGAGTAGATTCTATCCTTTTGGTCCTGTGTGTGTTGGTGCCCTGACGTTACTAGGCCATGTTTGGCGCCTCTGTTCCTCTTCTCTTTTCAGACCACGTTACATCAGGATGACCGTCCTATGACAGAGAGCTGCCTTTTTTCCTTAAATTTCACTGATGTGGACTTTTCTGTGATATCTGCATACACTCATATGCCCACTTCTACTTGTTTGGGTTTGATTTTATGATTGTATAGATTGTGTTACTGACAACAACCTTTGCTATACCTTTATGCTTAGTTACAGGTGTTATACACCAGTTAGCGCCCCCTAAGAGTGCGGTGTGTACCGTGTGCACACCACTCTCTCATTTTCTTGCTTCTCCATGCAATGTTTGTGTACTAAATAAGTCAAGCGAATTCTTAAAACAGACGCTGGAGAAAAGCTGAAACCGCTGCAGTAAGGGATTAAACTAGCAAACAAAGGAACCACAAAGTACAAGCGGTAATTACCAAGTTTGCAAAAGAGGGTCCCGTGCTAGCCCTCAATTGAGAAAAGAGGCTATGGAGTAAACCTACCGAGGAAGCTGGTAATATTATGCTTTGGTTTGTAAAACACTTTTATTGCTCTTGATAAAGACGGCTGGGACCGTTGAAACGCTTTTGCATTGAGCCAAATAAAGACAAACTTTTTTTACTGAATCTGTGATATTGTCTTTTCATATTGGGAAGGAACCGGTAACCTGCAATATACACTGTGAGTAGATATTCACCTTTGTATGGTGTATTGCCTGATATTTCAGCACCAGTATTTTGCACCTAGAGTTATACAACCGAGGAAGGAAAGGAAGACACCAAAGACTAATACAAGTTTGCACTAAGCTGAACCAGTGCCTCCAGCTAGCACACCTGATCTATTCACACAGACCTTGGGAGAGACTGTGGGACGGCTGCGGTTAACCAGAAGGGGAAAGTATTAATACATATTATACACCTGTTTGCATGCATAATATTATGCTTTGTATGCGACACACAGGAACTGTCTATTTATCTCTTTTGTCTGGATTGGAGCGTGCAGTTGCACTAAGTGCTCATCATACCTATTAGCTTCCATTTACAGCTGCTGTCTTTATTTGGGACATTTAGCAGGAGCGTGCCTAGGCACTTAGGTGCTCCAACTACAAAGTTTGTTTTAAGGAATGTTTCATGCATGTATGGCATATATAGTATATTATATCTGTCCTATAGTTATAGACACGCAAATGATGGTTTATGTTATGCTATAGGTATAAAGTAACAGACATCTGTTTAGATAACCTTTGTCTTATCTAGTGTATCCTTTGTTTATTTATCAGCTTCACAGTTGCACTTATTTAAAATAGATTTTTCTACTGGGTATGAATAAGCTGTAAATAAAGAATGTTGTTTTTGGTGCAGCCTGTGTCACACTTTGGCTTTTGTTTATATCCTCATTAGCCCTTTCTTCATATGGTGTATTTTTATAAAATTCTGTGACTGCTTGCACATTTACTTCTGGTGTAATTCACCAAAGCCAATTTAAACGAGTGCCACCATCCCCCACAATTAGTATATATATATATACACACATACACATACATACATACATACACGTATGTACATATATATATATACACACATACACATACATACATACATACACGTATGTACATATATATATATACACACATACACATACATACATACATACACGTATGTACATATATATATATACACACATACACATACATACATACATACACGTATGTACATATATATATATACACACATACACATACATACATACATACACGTATGTACATATATATATATATATATATATATATACACACATACATACACGTACGTACATATATATATATATATATATATACACACATACACATACATACATACACGTACGTACATATATATATATATACACACATACACATACACGTACGTACATATATATATATATATACACACATACACATACATACATACATACACGTACGTACATATATATATATATACACACATACACATACACGTACGTACATATATATATATATATACACACATACACATACACGTACGTACATATATATATATATATACACACATACACATACATACATACATACACGTACGTACATATATATATATATACACACATACACATACACGTACGTACATATATATATATATATACACACATACACATACACGTACGTACATATATATATATATATATATTCATTTTGAGTTTAAAAGGAACATAAAAGAACAGTGGTAAAATGTTCTGATGCATTAAGACACTTGATTTTTGCATATTGCTTGAATAGACTTATGGGTTTGATTCCAATTTTTACCTATAGGGTTTATCATAGTTTTTCAGCTTCCAATCCGTGTTGTTTAAGTTCTGAGTAATAACAGCATTTCCGTATTGGGAAAAATTTGGATCGTATTTGAGCAGGTAGTGGGAAAATTGCCAATGCAATGCATTGAGCAGCAACAGCGGCCACAATCAATAAAATGGACACATCAAATTCAACACACAAATTGACACGTTTGCCATTATTTCAAGATGACTTGAATAATTCTATTATCTTGCGATATATATATAATTACCAAGGGAAAGAAAAGTGCACTCAAAGAAATAGCTACAAATCCGTGTCTCTACCCTACAAAAACAGAAAAATAGCAGGTTCTCAATATTAAAAAAACCCATTTATTTTAACTAAATTAAATGAAAAAATTACTAGTGAGTCCTATCCAGAATACCACACAACAATCAGATTCAAGATATCATCCTAATATATATATATATATATATATATATATATATATATATATATATACAGTACATATATCAGAGAATAGAACAGTATGGGTATTTATCCCCATTACAGTGTGTAACACGATACAAAAGATCCCTTTGCTCCTATTAGAATCTATTAGTCCTCCTCATAGGAACAAAAAGTGATTGGTCAAGCAGCTACTCTCATATTACCCCACTGTAATTATATAAAAATGGTGGGTATTCCTGTGCTAATCTCAAGGCAGTTTATGTAATATAAAAAAAATACATGCATAATATAGTTACCGAAGTGGCTCTGGTAGGATGTGAAACGCGCGTCAGGCATTTCTAATGTAGTTCTCTCTATACCAACTTCTGTAATTATATTATGTATGTATTTGTTAATATTGCATAAGCTGCCTTGAGATTAGCAGGGGAATAACCAGCATTTTAAAATAATTACAGTGGGGTAATATGAGAGTGTAGTTGTTCACCAATCTCTTTTCTTTCTTATTTTCCTCTGATTTCTCTTACAAATTGACAAATACAACATATTTACAAACTGTCCCTTTGCAAAAGAAGGGTGGAAAGTTAGGAAAGAGACTGCAATGTGTGTAAAGTATGCAGGGAAGAGAATAGATATTACATTGTAGTTGTGTGTGTAGACATAGGGAGATCAGTGTATGTTTGTATGTTTTCATGATTATAACAGAGTATACCATTTTCAGCAACTTTCCAATTTACTTCTATTATCAAAGTTGCTTCATGCGCTTGGTATCCTTTTTTAAAGAAGCAACAATAAACTAGTGCAGAACTACATTTCCCATGATGCTGAGGCACTCTATAGTCCAGTCGAGCATCATGGGATATGTACATATTTCTGAAACATCTGAAGTACCAAGGTTCACTGTCTCTGCACTATTGGGAGCTAACTGAACACATCAGTGACAAGAGGCATTATGTGGAGCCACCAATCAGCAGCTAGCTCTTAGTAGTGCACTGCTGATCCTGGGCCTACTTATGCATGCTTTTCAACAAAGGATACCAAACGAACAAAGCAAATTTGATAATAAAAGTAAATTAAAGTTGTTTAAAATTGCATGTTCTGTTGGAATCAGGAAAGGTTAACGTTGAATTTGCTGGAATATGAAACCCCACATTTCTTTTATGATTCAGATAGAGTGTAAAATAAAAAAATAAAAAAAATTACATTTATTTCTATTATCAAATGTATTTTGTTCTATTGGTCTCCTTGATGAAAAGCAGGTAGGAAGGTTTAGGAGCATGCACGTATCCAGAGAACTATATGGCAGCAGTTTTGCCTGAATCATTTTAATGATATACAGTGTAAAAACACTAGATGACAGCAGTGCCTGAGACACGTGCACTTCCTACCTAAGTAGCCTGTTCAAAAAAGAATACCATGAGAACAAAACTAATTTGATAATTGAAGTCATCAAATTATTTTAATGATAAACTCTGTCCAATGCATGGAAGAAAAATGTTGTGTTTCATGTCCCTTTAAAGCACAGATTGATTAGGACCCCTGGATGTTTCATGTTAGAATTGTCTTTAATGCTTAGCGGAACTCACCAGTTACTAATATACTCCTTTGTTCTTGTCTGGTCCCGAGCGTGTTTGAAGCACGGCAGATGTAGGTTCCATCATTGGAAGATGTCGCTTTTGAAATGACAATTGTGCTTTGATCTGCAGAGTAAATGATGTCAGCTGTAGGGAAGTCCCAAGTATAGCTTGCTTTGGGATAGGCATCTGCATGACATGTTAGGTTGACAGTATCTCCTTTTTTAATATTTGTAGAGGGGTTTATTTCTAAACTTGGTTTGTCAGGAGGATCTAAAAGGTAGGAAAGAAATAAAAACATAATAAATGGGTAAAATTGAAAAGGGAGCATATAATATAAAAGGCAGTCAACAAGGATGTCAAATACATGAAAGTTATGGGGAGCAAAGGACAATTTATAATTTCAGAGGTAAAGCTATAGTAACATATAGATGGTACATCAGAAGTTATAAAGGGGCATATTTATCAAGCTATTTATCAACCTGTCCTCCTGCTCTGAGGCTAGCGGCCACGAATCTGCAGGGGGCGGCATTGCACCAGCAGTTCACAAGAATTGCTGGTGCAATGATAAATGCAAAGAGCGTATGCTGTCGGCATTTATTGATGTGCACCGGACATGGTCCGCAATAACGTCTCGTGTCCGCTCGCACATTAATAAATAGGCCCCAAAGACATTTTATATAGAGGTTATAGAGACAGCTCATGTGGGGCAATATGGAGATTATAGGGGGTTGTATGGGAGTTATAATGAGGATTTGTACAAAGCAGTAAAATCTGATCTGTGGTCAGGTGACATGAAACCAATTTCTTTTCATGATTCAGATAGAACAGACAATTTTAAACAACTTTCCATTTTACATCTATTATGAATTTTCCTTTATCCTCTTGGTATTTGTTGAACACTACTGGGAGCTAGTTGAACATGCTAGTAAGTCAATGGCAAGAGGCAAATGTGTGCAATCACCAATCAGCTCTCAGCTTCTAAGTCTACCTAGATATGTTTTTCAATAAAGGATACCAAGTGAACTAAGCAAATTATATATTAGAATTAAATTAGAAAGTTGTTAAAAATTGAATGCCCTGAGTCATGAAGGAAATGTAGGGTTTGTGTCTCCTTAAAGGGACATAAAGCAGGTTGAGATATGTGCTTATCCTAAAAGGGCTAATTAATTACAAATAGTTTGCATAAAAAAAATTGTTTAAAAATTGCTGGCAAGTATTTTAAAATAATTTTCAAAAATAAGTAAAATGAATTACATAGCTAAGCTGCCTGAAGCAGCCAACTCCACCCCCCTTATCAGTGTTTAGACACAGGCATTGTATTTCAACTGAGTTCACAGCTTCTAGGCATGCTCCAGCAGATAATCCCTATGCAATTTTGCATTCTACCAAAAAACAATAAACATAGATACAGCCATAGAAGGAAATGTGTTTGGGGTGGAGTTACAGCTAAACAGTTCAGAAACTAAAAAGAAAAGGTTAATGGTGAGGCACTGCAGTATAAATTTGCAGGTAAAGTAATTAAAGTACATATTATTATATTTTGTCTCTATCCCAACTTGTTTTATGTCCCTTTAACTGCTATAAAATGTTTGCTTAGGCTTAGCATCTGATCTGTGGTCTGGGCATTTAGATAGCATAAAAAGTTTGCCAAAGCTAAATTGAGAAAAAACTATTATAACATTTGCTTAATTCTTTTGGTATCATTTGTTGAAGGAGCAGAAATGCACTACTGGTTTGTGACTGAACACATGGGTGAGGCAATGACAATCGGTATATACAGTCGTATGCAAAAGTTTAGGCACCCCTGACAATTTCCATGACTTTCATTTATAAATAATTGGGTGTTTGGATCCGCAATTTCATTTTGATCTATCAAATAACTGAAGTACACAGTAATATTTCTGTAGTGAAATGAGGTTTATTGGATTAACAGAACATGTGCAATAGGCATCAAACCAAAATTAGACAGGTGCATTAATTTGGGCACCCTGATAATTTTGCTGATTTGAATACCTGTAACTACCTAGCACTGATTAATTGGAACACACAATTGGTTTGGTGAGCCCATTAAAGGGACACTGAACCCAAATTTTTTCTTTCGTGATTCAGATAGAGCATGAAATTTTAAGCAACTTTCTAATTTACTCCTATTATCAAATTTTATTTATTCTCTTGGTATCTTTATTTGAAATGCAAGAATGTAAGTTTAGATGCCGGCTCATTTTTGGTGAACAACCTGGGTTGTTCTTGCTGATTGGTGGATAAATTCATCCACCAATAAAATAGTGCTGTCCAGACGGCTGAACCAAAAAAAGAAGCTTAGATGCCTTCTTTTTTAAATAAAGATAGCAAGAGAATGAAGAAAAAATGATAATAGGAGTAAATTAGAAAGTTGCTTAAAATTGCATGATCTATCTGAATCAGGAAAGAAAAAAATTGGGTTTACTGTCCCTTTAAGCCTTGAACTTCATAGACAGGTGCATCCAATCATGAGAAAAGGTATTTAAGGTGGCCAATTGCAAGTTGTTGTTCTATTTGACTCTCCTCTGAAGAGTTGCAACATGGAGGCCTCAAAACAACTCTCAAATGACCTGAAAACAAAGATTGTTCAACATTATGCATTATGATTTAGGGGAAGGCTATAAAAAGCTATCGTAGAGATTTAAGTTGTCAGTGTCCACTGTGAGGAACATAGTGAGGAAATGGAAGACCACAGGCACAGTTCTTGTGAAGACCAGAAGTGGTAGGCCAAGTAAAATATTGGAGAGGCAAAGGCAAAGGATGGTGAGAACGGTCAAAAACAGCCCACAGGCCACCTCCAAAGAACTACAACACCATCTTGCTGCAGATGGTGTCACTGTGCATCGTTCAACAATTGCGCACTTTACACAAAGAGAAGCTGTATGGGAGAGTGATGTGGAAGAAGCCTTTTCTGCACACACGCCACAAACAGAGTCGCTTGAGGTATGCAAACGCACATTTGGACAAGCCTGCTTCATTTTGGAAAAAGGTGCTGTGGATTTATGAAACAAAGATTGAGTTATTTGGTCATAACAAGGGGCGTTATGCATGGCGGCAAACGAACACAGCGTTCCAAGACAAACACTTGCTACCCACAGTAAAATTTGGTGGATGTTCCATCATGCTGTTGGGCTGTGTGGCCAGTGCCGGTACTGGGAATATTGTTAAAGTTGAAGGTTGCATGGATTCCACTCAATATCAGCAGATACTTGAGAATAATGTTGAGGAATCAGTCACAAAGTTGAAGTTACGCCGGGGCTGGATATTTCAACAAGACAACGACCCAAAACACTGCTCAAAATCTACTCTGGCAATTATGCAGAGGAGCAAGTACAATGTTCTGGAATGGCCATCCCAGTCCCCAGACCTGATATCATTGAAAATCTGTCGGGTGATTTGAAGCGGGCTGTCCATGCTCAGCAACCATCAAACCTAACTGAAATGGAGATGTTTTGCAAGGAGGAATAGTTTAAAATACCTTCATCCAGACACTCATTACAGGCTGTAGGAAGCGTCTAGAGGCTGTTATTTCTGCTAAAGGATGCTCTACTAAATATTGATGCAATATTTCTGTTGGGGTGCCAAAATTTATGCACCTGTCTAATTTTGTTTTGATGCATATTGTACATTTTCTGTTAATCCAATAAACCTCATTTCACTACTTAAATATTAAGATACCAAGAGAATAAAGAAAATTTGATAATAGGAGTAAATTAGAAAGTTGCTTAAAATTTCATGCTCTATCTGAATCACGAAAGAACCCAAATTTTTTCTTTCGTGATTCAGATAGAGCATGAAATTTTAAGCAACTTTCTAATTTACTCCTATTATCAAATTTTCTTTATTCTCTTGGTATCTTTATTTGAAATGCAAGAATGTAAGTTTAGATGCCGGCTCATTTTTGGTGAACAACCTGGGTTGTTCTTGCTGATTGGTGGATAAATTCATCCACCAATAAAATAGTGCTGTCCAGGCGGCTGAACCAAAAAAAAGAAGCTTAGATGCCTTTTTTTCAAATAAAGATAGCAAGAGAATGAAGAAAAATGATAATAGGAGTAAATTAGAAAGTTGCTTAAAATTGCATGCTCTCTCTGAATCAGGAAAGAAAAAAATTGGGTTCACTGTCCCTTTAAGCCTTGAACTTCATAAACAGGTGCATCCAATCATGAGAAAATGTATTTAAGGTGGCCAATTGCAAGTTGTTGTTCTATTTGACTCTCCTCTGAAGAGTTGCAACATGGGGGCCTCAAAACAACTCTCAAATGACCTGAAAACAAAGATTGTTCAACATTATGCATTATGATTTAGGGGAAGGCTACAAAAAGCTATCGTAGAGATTTAAGCTGTCAGTGTCCACTGTGAGGAACATAGTGAGGAAATGGAAGACCACAGGCACAGTTCTTGTTAAGGCCAGAAGTAGCAGGCCAAGTAAAATATTGGAGAGGCAAAGGATGGTGAGACCGATCAAAAACAGCCCACAGACCACCTCCAAAGACCTACAACATCATCTTGCTGCAGATGGTGTCACTGTGCATCGTTCAACAATTGCGCACTTTACACAAAGAGAAGCTGTATGGGAGAGTGATGTGGAAGAAGCCTTTTCTGCACACACGCCACAAACAGAGTCGCTTGAGGTATGCAAACACACATTTGGACAAGCCTGCTTCATTTTGGAAAAAGGTGCTGTGGACTGATGAAACAAAGATTGAGTTATTTGGTCATAACAAGGGGCGTTATGCATGGCGGCAAAAGAACACAGCGTTCCAAGACAAACATTTGCTACACACAGTAAAATTTGGTGGATGTTCCATCATGCTGTTGGGCTGTGTGACCAGTGCCGGTACTGGGAATATTGTTAAAGTTGAAGGTTGCATGGATTCCACTCAATATCAGCAGATACTTGAGAATAATGTTGAGTAATCAGTCACAAAGTTGAAGTTACGCTGGGGCTGGATATTTCAACAAGACAACGACCCAAAACACTGCTCAAAATCTACTCTGGCAATTATGCAGAGGAGCAAGTACAATGTTCTGGAATGGCCATCCCAGTCCCCAGACCTGATATCATTGAAAATCTGTCGGGTGATTTGAAGCGGGCTGTCCATGCTCGGCAACCATCAAACCTAACTGAACTGGAGATGTTTTGCAAGGAGGAATAGTTTAAAATACCTTCTTCCAGACACTCATTACAGGCTGTAGGAAGCGTCTAGAGGCTGTTATTTCTGCTAAAGGAGGCTCTACTAAATATTGATGCAATATTTCTGTTGGGGTGCCAAAATTTATGCACATGTCTAATTTTGTTTGATGCATATTGCACATTTTCTGTTAATCCAATAAACCTCATTTCACTAATGAAATATTACTGTGTCCTTCAGTCATTTGATAGATCAAAATGAAATTGCTGATCCAAACACACAATTATTTATAAATGAAAATCATGGAAATTGTCAGGGGTGCCTAAACTTTTGCATACAACTGTATATGCAGCCACCAATCAGCAGATAAAACCTAGGTTCTTTGCTGCTCCTGAGCTTACCTAGAAAAACCTTTCAGCAAAGGATAACAAATGAAGGAAGCAAATTAAATAATAGAAATAAAGGGGAAAGTAGTTTAAAATTGCATGCTCTTTCTGAATCATGAAAGAACAAAATGAAAATAAGACAATGTTGCAATTTACATTCACTATTTATTTTTCATGCATTTGCTGTACAAAAATAAATGCTTGTCCCACACTCCCTAGAGAGGCCAAAGATCAAATTTGTTATAATATGTATGCTGTAAAATGCTGCAAATTGCAGGAAGCAGCTATTTATATCATACCCCTCTACTGTAATCAGTAAGGGCTAACTGTAAATAGGTTTGTGCACTGCTCTAAGCAATTGTGTCGTATACGAAGTTGGTTCGGGCAATCTAATAGGCAAGTAAAGTCTCACAGCTCCAGCTAATATAGGGAATCTGGGACAAGCTTGACTTTTGCAGGGAAAGCTAATTATTTTACACAAAAGCAAGACAAATAAATAGTAAATATATGCTGCAATATTGTTTCATTTTCAATAGCTAAGTAATTTTTGGGGTATTGAAGTCTAATGTCACTGTAGCATTTCTGTAGAGAACCAGTACATAATTATACTGTACTTGTAAGTAACACATTTGTGACATTGGAACTGTTCATCTTTTTACAAGAATTCATAGTAAGAAAACATATGGAGGAATCAAGGTTACACATAATGCAGACAAATACGACATGATATTAAGAGATTACAAAGAATGAGGAACCCTTAGGGCAAGATTACAAGTTGTGCAATAAATCTGTTATTCGTGATTGCGAAAACACTGCGCATGTTTAGCTTATTGCGCTGGTATTACAAGTTGCAAAACAATGTATTTTGCGAATGCGTTAACCCTAATACCGTGCCAAAATTACTTTTTTTTTAACGTGAGCATGCATGTATTCCGCCATAGAGATCAATAGAAAAGTGGGAAAAAAACAAACACCCGCGATTGCATTCCCCATAGAAGTCAATGGAGAAAAAAAAAATGAAAATGTTAAAAAACAAACAGACATCACGCATACAACATAGCATAATCGCATTAACAAGTGTGAAATATTTACAGTAAATACATAGTTAAAATCTTTAATATGAATATTGCATAAATATTAGACATGTGCGATTCCGTTCGGTCCGAATCGAAATTCGGACGAAATTTGTCAAATTCGGAATTCGGATCGATTCGAATTTCCGAATTGCGGCAATGCCGAATCTACCGAATAAATCCGAATCGATTCGAATTTATTCGGATGGCCATGTATTACACTAGTATTGTACAGTATACTAGTGTAATATACAGCACATCCCACTTAACAGTGCCGAAATTCCGAAAATCCGATTCGAACCGAATCGAACCGAACCGAATTTCACACGAATCAGAAAGAATATGAATGAATCCAAAACGAATTCATTCGATTTCTTCCGAATTCGAATCGATCCGAACCGAAATTCGAATCGGTCCGAATCGATCCGAACCAAATTTTTCGCGGCTGCACATGTCTAATAAATATGTTTTATCATGTTTTTATCTGCTAGATGGCAAAGAGAAATAATGCACTTATATATGTTTATATATGTGTACATATATATAAAAAAAATGATATGTGTATATATGTTTGTAAATACATAAACATATAAATACATATGTACAGTTATATAGATATATGTATATACATACAAATACATCTTTAGACATGTATAACTATCTATCCCAATGTTAAAGTCCTTTGCCTGCCTTTTTTTTCTAACACCCGAAAGGAGGTGCAGAACGATCGCAGTCTACAGCTTGTGTGGGGGTTATATGGGCCTGCCCCTCCCAGTACAGCCACTGCCCAAGATGGAAACATTTATTTTTTTAAATCTGATGGTGACCATCCAAACACGATCATCATCAGATGTCAGTGCGGTTTTTCTGCAACTGTGGAAGTACTATCTGTTCAAGGTACCAAATACCACTTTAGGAGTAAATGATAAGGATCTGAAAGATAAACTTTGAGGGATAAAGTTATTGGAAACCATTGGTAAAACACGATCATCACTGTATAAAGCTGCATGAGTAATTGTAGTAAAAAAGGCTATGTGAATGGACAAAAGGCTTTAAATAATAATAAAAACGCATTGCTTTATCAAGGATAAGAAAACATGCAATATCTTTTAAGTTACGTCATAATCAAACGCACATTGTACTGAAAGAGTTGGAGATTTTTCAGCTGTCCCCAGTTTATTTGAAGCCTCACATCTAAATGTCCCAGATAGATTCCTTGTGACCTCTATTAATGTCCCAGCCATGACAGACCAGTTACCAAAATAGCAAGTTACATTAGGGAGAGGGTTTCCATCAGCTTTGCAAGGGATTGCTCCTTTTCCTTCTGTTAGGGTAATAAAGTTATTGCATAAATCCTCTCTGAATTCTGGAGAATCTGAAATAAAAGAATACCTGACAATTAGACTTAGTACTCATTACATATACAAGATGGCAGCCTTTAGCCTGTTAATTTATTACATTCTAACTTTTTCATTTAAAATGTTGCAGTTGTTTCTTAAAGGAATAGGAAAGTCAAAATTAAACTTGGATGATTCAGATAGAACATGTAATTTTGACACTTTTAAATTCACTTCTGTTTTAAAATGTGCTTTGTTCTCTTGTTATCCCTTGTTGAAAAATAATATATGCACATATCCTACACTAGTGGGGGCTAGCTGCTGATTGGTGCCTGCAAACATTTGTCTCTTGGTATTGGTTAACTAGATTAGTTCAGCTAGCTGACAGTAGTGCAATGATGTTCCTTCAGTAAAGGACAACAAGATAATGACGCAAATTTGATAATAGATGTAAAAAGGATAGGGATAGGCAAGTCAAATTTAAACTTGCATGATTCAGATAGCACATGTAATTTTAAGACTCTTTAAAATTCACTTCTATCTTCAAATATGTATCCCTTGTTGAAAAAGAACACACACATATCCTACACTAGTAGGATCTAGCTGCTGATTGACTAATAAACAGGGTGTGTTCGTCTAGCTGCCAGTAGTGCAAAGCAGTAAGAGAATGAAGCAAATTTGATAAAAAAAATTAAATTGGAAAGTTGTTTAAAATTAAATTATCTATCCAAATCATGAAAGAACATTTTGGGGTTTCCTGTTCCTTTAAAGTATTTTTTTTTTCTTTATTGCATCAAAAACAGTGTATTGTAATATGCAATAAAGTGTTTTTTTTTGTAAAAATAAAATAAAATGGATGGTGACAAATAGGTTACACACACACACAGGTTAGGTCACACATGGGAGCTGCTGAACACGCCCAGGAAGACAATCTAGAGCTGACGTCACACGTATTCCAGTTTCTGAATTGGGAGCCACATTGATTTAATCACTAAACATGACTTTACATGTGTGTTGCTGGAATTAAATGCATTGGGCTAGATTCCAAGTGGAACAGTAAAATGCATTTTCGCAAATGCGAAAACTTCGCTAGAGTTAAGCTTTTTGCACTAGTCGTGTTGTGCTTGTAGTTAAAAAAAAAAGGATTTTTCGCAAAAGTTAACCCGTCTAGCGCAAAAACCCTAACAAATTAAAACATGCATGTATTCCCCCCCTAGAAATTAATGGAGACAAAAAAGTCGGAAAAAAATAAATAACACCCTGCGGTAACAGGGGTGCAGTGCTAACGAGCAGTTTATGCTCACCTACAGACAATGCTGGTATTACGGGTTTTTACAAACCCGGTGTTAGCCGCAAAAAGGTGAGCGTAGAGCAAAACTTTGCTCCACATCTCACCTCAATACCAGCGCTGCTTAAGTCAGCGGTGAGCTGGCTAAACGTGCTTGTGTACGATTTCCCCATAGGAATCAATGGGGGAGAGCCGGCTGAACACCTGCAAAAAAGCAGCGTAAAGCTCCTAACGCAGCCCCATTGATTCCTATGGGGAAATAAAAGTTATGTCTACACCTAACACCCTAACATGAACCCTGAGTCTAAACACCCCTAATATTACACTTATTAACCCCTAATCTGCCGCCCCCGACATCGCCGACACCTACATGCTATTATTAACCCCTAATCTTAAAAGGGCTCTTTGCGGGGCATTGCCCCAAGGTAATCAGCTCTTTTACCTGAAAAAAAAGTACAAATACCCCCCCAACATTAAAACCCACCACCCACACAACCAACCCTACTCTAAAACCCACCCAATCCCCCCTTAAAAAAAACTAACACTAACCCATTTAAGATCACCTTACCGGGAGACGTCTTCACCCAACCAGGCAGAAGTGGTCCTCCAGACGGGCAGAAGTCTTCATCCAACTGGGCAGAAGTGGTCCTCCAGACGGACAGAAGTCTTCATCCAGACGGCATCTTCTATCTTCATCCATCCGGCACGTAGCGGGTCCATCTTCAAGACATCCGACGAGGAGGAACCTCTTCTTTCTTCGGCCGACGACTGAATGAAGGTTCCTTTAAATGACATAATCCAAGATGGCGTCCCTTCAATTCCGATTGGCTGATAGAATTCTATCAGCCAATCGGAATTAAGGTAGAAAAAATCCTATTGGCTGATGCAATCAGCCAATAGGATTGAACTGGCATTCTATTGGCTGATTGAAACAGCCAATAGAATGCCAGCTCAATCCTATTGGCTGATTGTATCAGCCAATAGGATTTTTTCTACCTTAATTCCGATTGGCTGATAGAATTCTATCAGCCAATCGGAATTGAAGGGACGACATCTTGGATGACATCATTTAAAGGAGCCTTCATTCAGTCGTCGGCCGAAGAAAGAAGAGGATGCTCCGCGTCGGATGTCTTGAAGATGGACCCGCTCCGTGCCGGATGGATGAAGATAGAAGATGCCGTCTGGATCAAGACTTCTGCCCGTAAGATGGACCCGCTCCGTGCCGGATGGATGAAGATAGAAGATGCCGTCTGGATGAAGACTTCTGCCCGTCTGGAGGACCACTTCTGCCTGGTTGGATGAAGACTTCTGCCCGTCTGGAGGACCACGTCTGCCCGGTTGGGTGAAGACATCTCCCAGTAAGGTGATCTTCAAGGGGTTAGTGTTAGTTTTTTTTAAGGGGGGATTGGGTGGGTTTTAGAGTAGGGTTGGCTGTGTGGGTAGTGGGTTTTAATGTTGGGGGGGAATTGAACTTTTTTTTCAGGAAAAAGAGCTGATTACTTTGGGGCAATGCCCCACAAAAGGTCCTTTTAAGGGCTATTTGTAATTTAGTGTAGGGTAGGGCTTTTTTTATTTTGGGGGCTTTTTTATTTTGTTAGGGGGATTAGAGTAGGTGTAATTAGTTTAAAAATCTTGCAATTTGTTTATTATTTTCTGTAATTTAGTGGGGGGGGTTTCGTACTTTAGGTAATTTTATTTAATTGTAATTAATTGTATTTAATTTAATTAATTAATTTATTTAATTATAGTGTAGTGTTAGGTGTTAGTGTAACTTAGGTTAGGTTTTATTTTACAGGTACTTTTGTATTTATTTTAACTAGGTAGTTATTAAATAGTTAATAACTATTCTACCTAGTTAAAATAAATACAAAGTTGCCTGTAAAATAAAAATAAACCCTAAGCTAGATACAATGTAACTATTAGTTATATTGTAGCTAGTTTAGGGTTTATTTTATAGGTAAGTATTTAGTTTTAAATAGGAATTATTTAGTTAATTATAGTAATTTTATTTAGATTTATTGTAATTATATTTAAGTTAGGGGGTTAGGTTTAGGGGTTAATACATTTAATATAGTGGCAGCGACGTTGGCAGATTAGGGGTTAATAAATGTAGGTAGGTGGTGGCAATGTTAGGGACGGCAGATTAGGGGTTAATAATATTTAACTAGTGTTTGCGATGCGGGAGTGCGGCGGTTTAGGGGTTAATATATTTATTATAGTGGCGGCGATGTCCGGTTCGGCAGATTAGGGGTTAAAATATTTATTTTAGTGTTTGCGATGTGGGGGGGGCCTCGGTTTAGGGGTTAATAGGTAGTTTATGGGTGTTAGTGTACTTTTTAGCACTTTAGTTAAGAGTTTTATGCTACGGCGTTGTAGTGTAAAACTCTTAACTACTGACTTTTAAATTTGATACCAGGCTTGACAGGAGAGGGTCTACCGCTCACTTTTTGTCAGACTCGTAATACCGGCGCTATGCAAGTCCCATTGAAAATATAGGATACGCAATTGATGTAATTGGAATTGCGGTATATTTCCGAGTCTGGCCAAAAAAGTAAGCGGTACACCTGTACCTGCAAGACTCGTAATACCAGCGGATTGGATTGAATCGGATTGAACTTGATTCTGATTGGCTGATTCCATCAGCCAATCAGAATATTCCTACCTTAATTCCGATTGGCTGATAGAATCCTATCAGCCAATCGGAATTCGAGGGACACCATCTTGGATGACGTCCCTTAAAGGAACCGTCATTCTTCAGTTGGACGTCGCCGGAAGAAGATGGGTCCGCGGTGGAGGTCTTCAGGATGGAGCCGGTCGTCATCGGATGAAGATGCCGCTTGGATCAAGATGGTTGCCGGTCCGGATCGCCTCTTCTTCCCGGATAGGATGAAGACTTTGGAGCCTCTTCTGGACCTCTTCTGCCACCGGATGATGGATCGCCAGCCCCCGCTTGGGTTGGATGAAGATTTTGGAGCCAGGACGGATCGGTGATACCTGGTGAGGTGAAGACAAGGTAGGATGATCTTCAGGAGCTTAGTGTTAGGTTTATTTAAGGGGGGTTTGGGTTAGATTAGGGGTATGTGGGTGGTGGGATGTAATGTTGGGGGGGGGGTATTGTATGTTTTTTTTTACAGGCAAAAGAGCTGAACTTCTTGGGGCATGCCCCGCAAAGGGCCCTGTTCAGGGCTGGTAAGGTAAAAGAGCTTTGAACTTTAGTAATTTAGAATAGGGTAGGGCATTTTTTATTTTGGGGGTCTTTGTTATTTTATTAGGGGGCTTAGAGTAGGTGTAATTAGTTTAAAATTGTTGTAATATTTTTCTAATGTTTGTAAATATTTTTTTATTTTTTGTAACTTAGTTCTTTTTTATTTTTTGTACTTTAGTTAGTTTATTTCATTGTAGTTATTTGTAGATATTGTATCTGAAAAGTGTAAGCAAGGATAGAGGCGCCTATGGTGCAGGTAAATGGTGGTACAATAAGCACTAATAGCCCACTTTACACACAGTACTCACATTTATAGAAGGCACTCACTTGTGCCTGTAGAGGCAGGCTAATGTATTAATAGTGTAGTGTTAGGTTTAATTGTATGTAATTGTAGGTATTTTATTTAATTAATTTAATGATAGTATAGTGTTAGGTTTAATTGTAACTTAGGTTAGGATTTATTTTACAGGTAATTTTGTAATTATTTTAACTAGGTAGCTATTAAATAGTTATTAACTATTTAATAGCTATTGTACCTGGTTAAAATAATTACAAAGTTGCCTGTAAAATAAATATTAATCCTAAAATAGCTACAATGTAATTATAATTTATATTGTAGCTATATTAGGGTTTATTTTACAGGTAAGTATTTAGCTTTAAATAGGAATAATTTATTTAATAAGAGTTAATTAATTTCGTTAGATTAAAATTATATTTAATTTAGGGGGGTGTTAGTGTTAGGGTTAGACTTAGCTTTAGGGGTTAATACATTTATTAGAATAGCGGTGAGCTCCGGTCGGCAGATTAGGGGTTAATAATTGAAGTTAGGTGAGGGCAGATTAGGGGTTAATACTATTTATTATAGGGTTAGTGAGGTGGATTAGGGGTTAATAACTTTATTATAGTAGCGGTGTGGTCCGCTCGGCAGATTAGGGGTTAATAAGTGTAGGCAGGTGGGGGCGACGTTGTGGGCGGCAGATTAGGGGTTAATAAATATAATATAGGGGTCGGCGGTGTTAGGGGCAGCAGATTAGGGGTACATAAGGATAACGTAGGTGGCGGCGCTTTGCGGTCGGCAGATTAGGGGTTAATAAGTGTAGGTAGCTGGCGGCGACGTTGTGGGGGGCAGATTAGGGGTTAATAAATATAATATAGGGGTCGGCGGTGTTAGGGGCAGCAGATTAGGGGTACATAAGGATAACGTAGTTGGCGGTCGGCAGATTAGGGGTTAAAAAAAATTAATCGAGTTGCGGCGATGTGGGGGGACCTCGGTTTAGGGGTACATAGGTAGTTTATGGGTGTTAGTGTACTTTAGAGTACAGTAGTTAAGAGCTTTATGAACCGGCGTTAGCCCAGAAAGCTCTTAACTACGGACTTTTTTCCTGCGGCTGGAGTTTTGTCGTTAGATGTCTAACGCTCACTTCAGACACGACTCTAAATACCGGAGTTAGAAAGATCCCATTGAAAAGATAGGATACGCAATTTACGTAAGGGGATCTGTGGTATGGAAAAGTCGCGGCTGAAGAGTGAGCGTTAGACCCTATTTTGAGTGACTCCAAATACCGGCGGTAGCCTAAAACCAGCGTTAGGAGCCTCTAACGCTGGTTTTCACGGCTACCGCCAAACTCCAAATCTAGGCCAAAGAAAATATGATGATTATAGAAGTAAATTACAAAGTCTCTTAAAAAAGTGTCACAAAAGACTTTAAAAATACATTTAGAAGTACAGTTACACCCATAATAAACATGACTAAAAAAAAAATATTGCACAAAAAATTAAAAGGGCTCAAAGATATGAGGTCTCATTTAGAGATAGATACATATACATGTCTAAATATGTATTTGTATGTATATATATATATATATATATATATATATATATATATATACTGTATATACATGTGTTTACATATGTATTTATATGTGTATATATGTATTTGTATGTATATATATATATATATATATATATATATATGGGTTTACATGTATTTTTATGTGTATATATGTATTTGTATGTATATATATATATATATATATATATATATTTATATATATATATATATATATATATATATATGTTTACATGTATTTATATGTGTATATATGTATTTGTATGTATATATATATATATATATTTATATATATATATATGTTTACATGTATTTATATGTGTATATATGTATTTGTATGTATATATATATATATATATATATATATGTGTGTGTGTGTGTGTGTGTGTGTTTACATGTATTTATGTGTATATATGTATTTGTATGTATGTATATATATATATATATATATATATATGTGTTTACATGTATTTATATGTGTATATATGTATTTGTATGTATATATATATATATATTTACATGTATTTATATGTGTATATCTGTATTTGTATATATATATATATATATATATATATATATATATATATATATATATATATATATATATGTTTACATGTATTTATATGTGTATATATGTATTTGTATGTATATATATATATATATATATATATATATATATATATATATATATGTGTGTGTGTGTCTACATGTATTTATATGTGTATATATGTATTTGTATGTATATATATAAATATATATATGTGTTTACATATATTTATATGTGTATATATGTATTTGTATGTATGTATATATATATATATATATATATGTGTGTGTGTTTACATGTATTTATATGTGTATATATGTATTTGTGTATATATATATATATATATGTGTGTTTACATGTATTTATATGTGTATATATGTATTTGTAGACATATCTACACATATAAACACATAAATATATATGTACACACATATAGACATAATTATATATGTGCATTGGAGCCCTTTGCTGTTAAGTAGATGAAAACATGTAAAAGCATATTTATGAAATATTCATTTATAATATAGGGTTATACTGTGTATTTATAGCAAATATTTGACATTACAAAGTTCAGCACATAGCAGAATATGTTCTATGTATTTTTAAATAGACATGCATTTATATATATATATATATATATATATATATATATATATATATATATATATATATATATATATATAGATATGTATAATCATATAGATATATAGGAATAGATACTGTATATATAGATATGTATTTGTGCAAAAACACACACACACACACACACATATATATATATATACTAAATATGTATTTAGGAATAAATAAAACATATTCTGCTATGTGAAGAACATTGGAATGTGAAGTATTCATATTTCCATGTCAGCAAAAGGCACACTTGAGAACATGCGATCGTTTGCGCGCAAGTAGGGCGTTAGGGTTTTTTTTTAAACTTTTAATGCACCATTGACTTTTATGGGGTAATAGGTTATTGTGCGCACAATATTCTAAGTTTGGCTTTTTATGCTCATTGAGTTAGCACTCAAGCGAAAACTATTAACATTTAACTTGCAATACAAGCGCTAACCGACACACACAACGCTCAAGCAGAAGCGTTAAATACCGCTCCACTTGCAAGCTGGCCCAATATCTCTTATTAGGTCCTTATTGAGTGGAGACAGAGGATAAACTATGTAATGTAAGATAAAATATAAATTTACTAGACCTTTAAAAAACAAACAAACACACATACAAACACACACACATACAGTCACACACACATACAGACACACACACACATAGAAACACACACACACATATACAGTCACACAAACAAAGTCACACACATATACAGACACACACACACATACAGTCACACACGCATACACACAAACACATACAGACACACACACATATATACAGTCACACACACATACAAACACACACACATACACACATACAGTCACACACACATACAGACACACACACACATACAGACACACACACATACAGACACACACACGCATACAGACACACACACACACACACATAAAGACACACACACATACAGAAACACACATACACACACACACACACACACATACAGACACACACATACAGACACACACACACATACAGACACACACATACACACACACACACATACACACACACACATACAGTCACACACACATACAGTCACACACACATAGACATACATACACACACACACACACACACACACACATACAGACACACACACACACACACACATACAGACACACACACACACAGACACAGACACACACACATACAGTCACACACACATACAGACATACAGACACACACACATACAGACACACATACAAACACACACATACAGACACACACACACACACACATACAGACACACACACAGACACACACATACAGACACACACACATACAGACACACATACAAACACACACATACAGACACACACACACACACACATACAGACACACACACAGACACACACATACAGACACACACATACAGTTACACACACAGTACATTTAGGGCTATATTTCTTTGGAACTGTTTAATCTACTAAATATGTTTTTGTAATTAAATCAGTGTTAATTGTGAGATTTATAAAGAAAAACTTACAATGCACAATAACATTTTTCTTTGCAACCGACTTGATATCTGGATCTCCTTTGAGATGAGCTTCGCATTCTATGGTTTCCATGGGCACTCGTCTGTCTGCTGTAACATTACAGACGACAAATGGGCGATCTCCAACCTTACACTTCTTCTGCCCATTTACTCTGATCTCTATATTGTAGAGCTCTGCGTTTCCTTTTATTAGCTCACACTCTACTAGTACAGAGTCATTGAGCAAAGTGGTTGGTTTGGAAACATTCAAATAGACTTCAAAGGGCTCTGTAAATAAAAAAATAAATTAAAAAAACATGATTTAAAATAGAATTTTAAAAAAAAGAACTAGCTAAAAAAATTAAAGAAGATAGCAAAGTGTTAAAAACCCAATTTCCCAATAAAGTAGAATATGTGGTCTCCAATACTGAAAAGTGCTTTTCAACAGCTACATTATGTTGGTACTAGTGCAAACGTGTTAGAATGAGTGGGACAATAAAGTAGACAATATGACCAGATTTTTTTTATAGGTACAAGTGAGTAAAATTGTATTCAAGTGAAATTGGGACATTTAGTTTTGCTCCAAATGATAGACTTGAGGCCATGACAACCGGCTGCCAACTGCCTTCAAATAACATCTAAAATTTACAAGACAGATTAATATATAAGTAATTTAATTTTGTATAATACACTAGCTGCTGAGTATGTGGCAGCCAGGCCCTGAACCCTCTCACTCATTCCCTCCCTCCTTTTCCATGACCCCCATACTTGCAAACCAATATTTTCTGGGAAACTCCTGTTTTGTGCCTCATGTTCTTTAGTATAATTACCCAGATGTCTGTTGCTATTGAAACAAATTGTGATGAGGTGTGGGCAAGGCATGGATGCCTGTGACTGTGGGAATCAGGTATGAGGTCTTTGTTGGTAATGTGCTAGATTACAAGGGGTGCACGTTTTTAACACTTTGGGGTCAATTTATCAAGCTCCTTACAGAGCTTGATGCCCCATGTTTCCTGAAGGCTCGCCGGAAACAGTAGTTATGAAGCAGTGGTCTAAAGACCGCTGCTCTATAAACTGTCAGCCTGCTCTGAGGCGGCAGACAGAAATCAACCCGATCGAATACGATCGGGTTGATTGACACCCCCTGCAAGCTGCAGATTGGCCGCAAATCTGCAGGGGGTGGCATTGCACCAGCAGTTCACAAGAACTTTTAGTGTAATGATAAATGCTGACAGCGTATGCTGTCTGCATTTATCGATGTGCGGCGGACATGATACGTTACATCATATCATGTCCGTCCGCACTATCATAAATAGACCCCTTTGGCTTGAGCGATAACACTGCCAGAAGTAAAGATTTTGAGTGTGTGGATTACAAATTGAAAGTAACATTTTTGCATGTGAGTGAAACCCGAGACACATAAAATAAAGGACTTCGGATATTGTGACTGCGCTAATTTTTGTCCTCATAGACTTATTTTTAGACACATCACTTGCACGCTAACCCGACACATATTTAACACGAGCGCCCACAATGGACCTCTAAGGGTAAAAGTTTTAATTGGCAAATCAGAAAGCGCAATATAAATGTTTTTTTCTTTTATTTTTACAGTGCATGTTCTGGGAGACGTACCACAGGAAACCTCCCTTGACACGAAGCTTTAGCCCCAAAGGAATCACTATACTGGGGATCTTGAGAAATCTACAGTGTGGACCAAGAGGTCATTCTACATTTGTACTCTCATTTGTGTTACATCTTCTAAGTCGAACTTCCTATATAAGGTCTGTATTCCCTGTTAGCGTATAACCCCCGACTCAATATGTTCTAGGTATAAGACTATGGACAATATACATAGGGGCCTCTGGATATACAGACAATGGTGCCTATTTATCAAATGTCTTGCGGACCTTATCCGACAGTGCGGATCAGGTCACCAAGACATCGCTGAATGCGGAGAGCAATACGCTGCTGGTGCATTTATTTGGAGCTTGATAGATAGGCCCCAATAACTTCCTGAGAGCCATGATACATTTATTCATCTATGATCATATAGTACCTTTGTTATAGTGATATACCCTATATAGTTATGTTATATATCATTATAAGGATTTTTTAGAAAAGGGTAGCGCAACAGTTTTTATTCTCTCTCTCTCTCTCTCTCTCTCTCTCTCTCTCTCTATATATATATATATATATATATATATATATATATATACAGTATCTCACAAACGTGAGTACACCCCTCACACTTTTGTAAATCTTTTATTATATCTTTTCATGTGACAACACTTAAGAAATGACACTTTGCTACAATGTAAAGCAGTGAGTGTACAGCCTGTATAATAGTGTAAATTTGCTGTCCCCTCAAAATAACTCAACACACAGCCATTGATCTCTAAACTATTGGCAACAAAAGTGAGCACACCCCTAAGTGGAAATGTCCAAATTGGACCTAAAGTGTCAATATTTTGTGTGGCCACCATTGTTTTCCAGCACTGCCTTAACCCTCTTGGGCATAAAGTTCACCAGAGCTTCATAGGTTGCTACTGGAGTCCTCTTCCACTCCTCCAAGACGACATCACAAAGCTGGTGGATGTTAGAGACCTTGCACTCCCCCACCTTCTGTTTGAGGATGCGCCACAGATGCTCAATAGGGTTTAGGTCTGGAGACATGCTTGGCCAGTCCATCACCTTTACCCTCAGCTTCTTTAGAAAGGCAGTGGTCCTCTTGGAGGTGTGTTTGGGGTCGTTATCATGTTGGAATACTGCCCTGCGGCCCAGTCTCCGAAGGGATGGGATCATGCTCTGCTTCAGTATGTCAAAGTACATGTTGGCATTCATGGTTCCCTCAATGAACTGTAGCTCCACAGTGCTGGCAGCACTCATGCAGCCCCAGACCAAGTTTAGCTTGGTTTCATCTGACCACAGGACAAGGTTCCAGTAATCCATGTCCTTAGTCTGCTTGTCTTCAGCAAACTGTTTGCGGGCTTTCTTGGGCATCATCTTTAGAAGAGACTTCCTTCTGGGATGACAGCCATGCAGACCAATTTGATGCAGTGTACAGCGTATGGTCTGAGCACTGACAGGATGACCCCCCACCCCTTCAACCTCTGCAGCAATGCTGGCAGCACTCATATGTCTATTTCCCAAAGACAACCTCTGGTTATGATGCTGAGCACGTGCACTCAACTTCTTTGGTTGACCATGGCGAGGCCTGTTCTGAGTGGAACCTGTCCTGTGAAACTACTGTATGGTCTTCCACACCGTGCTGCAGCTCAGTTTCAGGGTCTTAGCAATCTCTTTATAGCCTGGGCCATCTTTATGTAGAGCAACAAGTCTTGTTTTCAGATCCTCAGAGAGTTTTTTGCCATGAGGTGCCATGTTAAACTTCCAGTGACCAGTATGAGAGAGTGTGAGAGCGATTACACCAAATTTAATACACCTGCTCCCCATTCACACCTGAGACCTTGTAACACTAATGAGTCACATGACACTGGGGAGGGAAAATGGCTTATTGGGCCCAATTTGGACATTTCCTCTTAGGGGTGTACTCACTTTTGTTGCCAACGGTTTAGACATTAATGGCTGTGTGTTGAGTTATTTTGTGGGGACTGCAAATTTACACTGTTATAAAGGCTGTACGCTCACTATTTACATTGTAGCAAAGTCTCATTTATTCAGTGTTGTCACATAAAAAGATATAATATCATATTTACAATAATGTGAGGGGTGTACTCACTTTTGTGAGATACTGTGTATATATGTATATATATATATATATATATATATATATATATATACATACTGTGTATATATATATATATATATATATATATATATATATATACATACTGTGTATATATATATATATATATATATATATATATATATATATATATATACTGTGTATATATATATATATATATATATGTATATCTATATCTATCTACATACACACATTTGCTAGCCACTTTATTAGGTACACCTGTTCAAATTGCTAATCAGCCAATCACATGGCAGCAACTCAATGCATTTAGGCATCTAGACGTGGTGAAGACGACTTGCTGAAGTTCAAACCGAGCATCAGAATGGGGAAGAAAGGGGATTTAAGTGACTTTAAACGTAGCATGGTTGTTGGTGCTAGACGGGCTGGTCTGAGTATTTCAAAAACTGCTGATCTACTGGGATTTTCACGCACAACCATCTCTAGGGTTTACAAAGAATGGTAAGAAAAAACACAGTTTATGCTTACCAGATAGATTCCTTTCTTTCCTGACAGGGAGAGTCCACAACTTCCTTACTGTTGGGAAATACAACAAATGGCCACCAAGACACCCCAGCCAAAGGCTTAAATATTCCTCCCACTTGCCCTATCCCCCCAGTCATTTGTCCGAGGGAACGAGAAAAAGTAGGAGAAACATCAGGGTATAAAGGTGCCAGAAGAAAAACAAAAAGAAAACAAAGAATAACTTACGGGCGGGGTCATGGACTTTCCCTGCCAGGAAGGAAAGGAATTTATCTGGTAAGCATACATTTTGCTTTCTTTCCATAAGGCAGGGAGAGTCCACAACTTAATTCCTTACTGTTGGGAAAACAATACCCAAGCTCCAGAGGACACTGAAGGAATTAGGGGAGGGAACAAAAAAGAGGCGGACCCTAATCTGAGGGCACCACAGCCTGCAAAACCTTTCTCCCGAAAGCTGCTTCAGCCATAGCAAACACATCAAACTTGTAAAATTTAGAAAAAGTATGTAAGGCGGACCAGGTAGCTGCCTTACAAATTTGATCCATTGAGGCTTCGTTGTTAAAACCCCAGGAAGAAGCTACTGCTCTAGTGGAATAAGCCCTAATCCTCTCAGAAGGCCGTTGTCCCGCCGTCTCATATGCTAGGCAGATGATACTCCTCAACCAGAAAGATAGGGAAAACGTAGTGGCCTTCTGACCCCTATGTTTACCCGCATAGATGACAAACAAAGATGACGATTGTTTGAACTCCTCTATATGGACCAAAATCTCTGAGGAATGTTTCCAACACCTTGTTGAATCTATGCCACGAAGAATTAAGGCAGTTCTAACGGCAAAAGGGGATCCAACCTAGCAATAGCAAGATGTACCTAATAAAGTGGCCGGTGTGTATATGTGTGTATATATATATATATATATATATATATATATATATATATATATATATACAGTATATATATATTAACCATTTTAATATATTTTATTATTATTATTATGAGTTATTTGTAGAGCGCCAACAGATTCTGCAGCACTATAAACATAGGTTAATATGCAAGGTAACAATTATGGAAGACAACTGAATAGTGGGCCCTGCCAAGAGTTGTAAATCAGCTCTCATGAAGGTGATCTACAAAACAGATTGGGCTGGTAGGCTTACATGCTAAGGGGATTCAAGGGGATGATAAAAGGAGGAGATGAACTAAGATAAGAAAATAATCTTAGTGTATACTGTATGCATACCTGAATAGTAGAGTCTTTAAGGAGTGCTTGAAAGTTTGAAAACTGTGGGAGAGTCTTGTGGAGCAAAGCATTGAGTTCCACAAGTTGGGCAAATCTGAAGAAGTCTTGTAGAGGGAATTGCAAAGAGGTAACACAAGAGAAAGAAGTCATGAGCAGAGCGAAAAGGATGGGAGCGACAGTACTGGGAGATGATGTCAGAGATATAGGGGGGCAGTGTTATTGAGAGCTTTAAATGTCAGAGTCAGGATTTTTCTGAAGGTTAGAGGAAGCCAGTGAAGGGATTGGCAGAGAGGTGCAGCAGATGAGGAGCGACGTGTAAGGAAGATTAGTCTAGCAGAGGAATTTATTATGGATTGTAAAGGAGATAGACAGCAGCTAGGGAGACAGTCAAATTTTGGAGATGTTTTTAAGATGGAAATTGTAGGAATTGGCCAAAGGCTGGGAATGAAAGAATTAAAGAGAGATTTCAGTCAAGTGTGATCCAAAGACATCAGGCATGCAGGGTTGGGTATATGACTAAGAGCCTATTGCAGACTTGAAACGTTGTCCTCTTGTCTTTTGGACCCAAACTATGGAAATAAAGGTATTTTAAAGAACTTTACTGGTGTCTGGAGTGTTTCTGCATACATCTACTTTAAAAGTCAAAATCAGGATTTTTCTAAACGTTAGAGGAAGCCAGTGAAGGTATTGGCAGAGAGGTGAAGCAGATGAGGTGCAACGTGTAAGGAAGATCAGTCTGGCAGAGGAATTTATTATGGATTGTAAGGGGGATAGACAGCAGCTAGGGAGACCGGAGAGACTGGCAATATTTGGAGATGTTTTTAAGGTGGAAACGGTAGGAATTGGCCAAAGGCTGGATGTGGGGAATGAAAGAGAGATTTGAGTCAAGTGTGATCCCAAGACATCAGGGATGCAGGGTTGGGGTAATGATGTTATTATCAACAGTTATAAAAAGTTGGGGGGGGATAAGGAGCTCAGTTCTTGAGAGATTTAGCTTAAGGTAGTGGGAGAACACTTAGAATGAAATATTAGAAAGACAGTTAGTGGCAGGACTTAGCAAGGAAGGGGATAGGTCTGGTGCAGAGAGGCAGATTTTGGTATCATAAGTGTACAAATTATATTGAAACCTGTGGAACTTTATTAAGGGATCTTAGGATGATGTATAAATTGTAAAGAGAAGGGGACCAAGGACAGATCCTTGTGGTACCCCAACAGAAAGTGGTAAAGGATCAGAGGATGCGACAGAGAAGGCTACACTAAAGGTCCAGTTGGAGATGTAGGAGGAGAACCACGAGAGGGCTGTGTCACAAATGCCGCAAAAATTGGAGGATTTGGCAGAAAAGAGGGTGGTCATTTGTGTCAAGGGCTGCAAACAGATCGAGACAGATAGCTCAGCATGCTAAGGCACTGTGGCTCAGCTCTGTAGCAACCCAAGGGTTGCAGGTTCGATCCCCGACAAGGTCCACTCAGCCTTTCATCCTTCAAAGTTTGATAAAATGAGCAGCGCCTTGAGACCCTTACGGGTGATTAGCCACGCTATACAAGTACCCAATACATACATACATTAACAGACAAAAGTGGCCTTTTGATTTTGCTATAATTAGGTTGTTGTTAAAGGAACCCTGAACCCAATTTTTTTCTTTCGTAATTCAGATAGAGCATGCAATTTTAATCAACTTTCTAATTTACTGCTATTATCAAATTTTCTTCGTTCTCTTGCTATCTTTATTTGAAAAAGAAGGCATCTAAGCTCTTTTTTGGTTCAGTACTCTGGACAGCACTTTTTTATTGGTAGATGAATTTATCCACCAATCAGCAAGAACAACCCAGGTTGTTCACCAAAAATGGGCCGGCATCTAAACTTACATTCTTGCATTTCAAATAAAGATACCAAGAGAATGCAGAAAATTTGATAATAGGAGTAAATTAGAAAGTTGCTTAAAATGTCATGCTCTATCTTAACGCACCATAACGCACAACACAAAAAGGTTGTTTTGTAACTTGTAATGGCAGCGCTATGAAAAGTAATTTTTTGCGTTATTTATGCACCGGGTTTAGCGCAAAACTTGTAATTTAGGTGATTATGAGAAATATGTTTTCTATCATTAAACATAAAAAAACTAACAGACTTTTGTCCCTACCCATGACTTGAAAAATTGCAACTTTTGGATGATATTTTTTATTTATTTATTTATTGTTAATCTAAATTAATTAATGAATTAGTTTATTTATTTGTATTCTGTTAAAGATTAATATAATGTTTGTTTTTACCATTTTTTCAACCAACTTTATTCAAGAAAATAAATAAGAAATTGAAAGATATAGGAGACAGCTCTGTCAACAGATGAAAAGGGTAAAAAAATGATTACACTGATATACCTCAAGAATAATATAAGTGAAAAGAAATTAAATTACAATGTCCAGGACTCCTTAAAAAATTAACCTCAAGGTACTGTGAAGTCGTTTAACCCCTTAACGACCGAGGACGTGCAGGGTACGTCCTCAAAAAAAAGGCAGTTAATGTCTGAGGACGTACCCTGCACGTCCTCGGTGTGGAAAGCAGCTGGAAGCGATCCTGCTCGCTTCCAGCTGCTTTCCGGTTATTGCAGTGATGCCTCGATATCGAGGCATCCTGCAATAACCATTTGTAGCCATCCGATGCAGAGAGAGCCACTCTGTGGCCCTCTCTGCACCGGACATTAACGGCTAGGTTTGTGGGTGGATAGGAGCCGGTGTGGGAGGCGGGTGGCGGCCATCGATGGCCCCGGATGATGCTGAGGGGGGCGGGATCGGGGGCGGGAATGCCCGGGGGGCGCGCACGGGCGCGGGAGGTGGGGGCGGGCGCGTGCACGGGAGGGAGCGGGTGGGAACCGCTGCACTACAGAAAAAGTAGCATTAAAATTTACTAAAAAGGGGAAATAAAGTTGGAAGTAAAAAGATCAGGCAGGTGGTGGGGGTTGGTCTGTGGGGGGGGGGGGGGAAGCTACACTACAGAAACTAAAAATAAAAACAAAAAAAAACCTTTTTATTTTGCAAAATGGGTACTGGCAGACAGCTGCCAGTACCCAAGATGGCCCCCAATAAGGCAGATGGGGAGGATTAGAGAGCTGTTTGGGGGGATCAGGGAGGTTGGGGGCTAAGGGGGATGCTACACCCCCAGCATATGTAAATATGCTTTAAAAAAATAAAAATTAAAATAAAAAAACCTTTTATTTTAGTACTGGCAGACTTTCTGCCAGTACTTAAGATGGCGGAGACAATTGTGGGGTGGGGGAGGGAAGGGAGCTGTTTGGGAGGGATCAGGGGGTCTGATGTGTCAGGTGGGAGGCTGATCTCTACACTAAAGCTAAAATTAACCCTGCAAGCTCCCTACAAACTACCTAATTAACCCCTTCACTGCTAGCCATAATACACGTGTGATGCGCAGCAGCATTTAGCGGCCTTCTAATTACCAGAAAGCAACGCCAAAGTCATATATGTCTGCTATTTCTGAACAAAGGGGATCCCAGAGAAAAATTTACAACCATTTATGCCATAATTGCACAAGCTGTTTGTAAATAATTTCAGTGAGAAACCGAAAGTTTGTGAAAAAGTGAACGATTTTTTGTATTTGATCGCATTTGGCGGTGAAATGGTGGCATGAAATATACCAAAATTGGCATAGATCAATACTTTGGGATGTCTTCTAAAAAAATATATATACATGTCAAGGGATTTTCAGGGATTCCTGAAAGATATTAGTGTCCCAATGTAACTAGCGCTAGTCTTGAATAAAATGGTTTGGAAATAGCACAGTGCTACTTGTATTTATGGCCATATAACTTGCAAAAAAAAGCAAAGAACATGTAAACATTGGGTATTTCTAAACTCAGGACAAAATTTAGAAAATATTTAGCATGGGTGTTTTTTGGTGATTGTAGATGTGTAACAGATTTTGGGGGTCAAAGTTAGAAAAAGTGTTTTTTTTCTATTTTTTTCTCATATTTTATAAAAAAAATTATAATAAATTATAAGATATGATGAAAATAATGGTATCTTTGGAAAGTCCATTTAATGGCGAGAAAAACGGTATATAATATGTGTGGGTACAATAAATGAGCAAGAGGAAAATTACAGCTAAACACAAACACCACAAAAATGTAAAAATAGCCTTGGTCCCAAACGGACAGAAAATGGAAAAGTGCTGTGGTCATTAAGGGGTTAAGGTCTCACAATGGGACCCTCCTTTCTAAGTTAAAGAGGAGTCTAACGGTGGGGATTTTCTTCTCTCTTTAAGGTAGTGTTCCCAGGTACAGGTAACTTCAGCATAAATTTCCATTTTATTGTTTTTAATATAATAATATTCCTCCAATTCATGGAATTCTGATACTTGTCATACCCATATAAATAGGGGAGGGGGTTCTTTACTTCTCAGATGGTTTCTGATCAATCTTCTGAGGATATTGCCAACTGCATTAAAGTCCTTAAAATGGCTAATGATTTAATTTGTGATGCACTTTTTGACATCATCAAAATTGATGTTCATTACTGTTTTCTTAAAGGGACATGAAACCCAAAAAAATTATTTCATGATTCAGATAAAAAATACAATTTTAAACAACTTTCTAATTTACTTCTATTATCTAATGTGTTTCATTGTCTTGGTATAATTTGTTGAAGGAGCAGCAATTCACTACTGGTTTCTAGCTGAACACTTGGGTGAGCCAATGCCAATCGGTATATATATATGCGGCTACCAATCAGCAGCTAGAATCTAGGTTCTTTGCTGCTCCTGAGCTTTCCTTGATAAATCTGTCAGCAAAGGATAACAAGAGAAGGAAGCAAATTAAATAATAGAAGTAAATTGGAAAGTTGTTTCAAATTGTATTATGTATCTGAATCATGAAAGAACATTTTTGTGCTTCATGTCCCTTTAAGGAGAGCTTTATGGCTTAAATCTTGGTCAGCTGGCATAGGCTATTATCAGTCACTTTTCAAGGGTAGATGCTTTTTGTATCAGAAAGGGATTCTTTTATCAAAATTTTCTATGGGCTTGTCTCAGATCCGACCCCTCTCTGTCCACTATAGTCTAATCATGAAGGATGTAGTGGCTGGAGAAATCTGGCAGTTGAAGGCCTGGGCTCAAGACCTAAAATGTACAATCTCTGACAGGACCTGGGCGCACGCCTTCTCACTCACCAAGAGTACACTTCACTGTGCTAGCTCAGTAGAACTATATGTTAAAATCTCACTCAGATGGTACTTCACTCCCCTAAGGCTAGCACAGATGTCCTCTACCCATTCCCCTTTGTGTTGGAGAAACTGCGGACAGGTAGGAAACGACCTTCACACTTGGTGGTCATGCCCAGGACTAGATAGACTATGGGAGGAGGTGTTCCATCTCTGTAGATCTGTCGGAATCTCACTCCCGAAAGACCCTAAAGTTGCTCTAATCCATATCTTCCCTCTGAAAATGTCTAAACCTCTGAAACAACTAACCATCTTTATATTCGCAGCAACCAAGATCTCGATTGCTAGATGTTGGAGACAGCAATTAAGAAAACTTTAGAGATATTTGCCTCTATGGAACAAGGTTTCTTCCAACACCTGAACAAACTAGACTCCTACTGGAGGATTTGGGACACCTGGTTTCATGGATAAGGGCCCGCACAAAGTTAGTGACACTCTACATAGATCTCACTCCGGGGGGCCATCTGTCCCACATCTGAACGGCCGAATAGATTGGTTGGAGGAACCCACCCACTCACCTCCTCCCCAACCATCCACCCCCTCACCTTTTCCCTTTTCCTTCTTTTCTTATCTTCTCTCTCCGTCTGCCTGATTACAATTAAGTAATTGAAGCTTTTGCAGTCAAACACAGTACGACCTATTTCGGTACCTCACAGACATGATACTAACTTGTATAATGTCCCCTATCGTTTTAGAGGTCAGCTACACATTAGATTACAGCAACTCCTGCAAAGATTACAAACGAACCCTATATGTAAAGTCGCACAGCATTGAATCATTTTAGTTATGCTAAATCCATTTTAACGCAGTTCAGACGTAAAGTGAGGTAACCGAGGCTCACGCCTCTTATGAATGTTTTACTGTTTTTGTTCTCAGAGAATCATTTGACGATCATTGTTCATTATTCCTTTTCTTTACTCATACTATGCACATGTAATTGAGAAGTCTTCCGTTCCCCCCTGTAAACAAATGGAACAAACGTATTTTTCGATGCATGTATGTTCAACATTATTACCTCAATAAAAAATTTTGATTAAAAAAAAAATAAAAATTCTATAGGAGGTGGGAAAGGGGGCTTTTCTTCCTCGGGACAAGAAAACTAAGGGGAAGTACAAACAAATAGTTTTTGTCACTTATTGTCCTATTCTTGACTTGAAAACAAAATCTCTGAACAAATTTGTTCGGGTATCATATTTCAAAATGGAAACGATCCGTACCATCTTGCCTCCAATTCAGGAGGGTCAATTTATGACAACTGTAGATTTAAAGGATGCATATCTGCATAATTTAATTCACAAGGATAATTACCAGTTTCTAAGGTTTGCTTCAAGCACTACCAATTTGTGGCCCTCACCTTCGGTCTAGCCACCGCCCCTCACATCTTCACAAAGGTTTTAGGGGCTCTCTTAGCAGTGATCAGAGATTAGAGAATATCTGTTGCTCCTTATTTGGATGATATTTTGGCCCAAGCTCTGTCTCTTTCTCTGGCTATTACTCATACCTACAGAATGGTATCTTTCCTTCAGGAACATGGTTGGGAAATTAATGTCCCCAAAAGTTCATTATCACCAGCCACAAAGGTGGTCTTTCTGGGTGTGATAGTAGACTCACGGAATCTCACAGAACCAAATTTCAGACTGCCTGTCTTTTCCTACAGATAGCTCATTCTCCATCTGTTGCACAATTTATGTAATTAGTGGGTCTTATGGTAGCAGCGTCAGATGCAGGACCTTTTGCTCAATTTCCTCTCCAAATTGTCCATGCTTCCACAGTGTTCAAAGGATTGTTTTAATCTGGAACAGCACATAAAGCTCAGTTATTAAGTCAAACAATCACTCACATGGTGGAGAGAAAGTCCCTATTTGACCCTTGGAGATTCTATTCTTTGGCCTGTCTGGACTGTAGTCACTACAGACACAAGTCTGATGTGTTGGTGCACAGTTTTGGAGTCTTTAAGGGAGCAGGGAGTATGGTCCCCTCTGGAGATGAGGTTACCTATCAACATCTTAGAACTTTGTGCAAATCTTTGGGCCCTTCAATCTCGGCCCCTTCTCAAACAGGAAAAATTAATTTGATTCCAGTCAGACAACATCATTGCCATGGCATTCATCAATCATCAGGGAGGGACTTGAAGTCCCTTAGCTTATTTCAAATTCTGTCTCAGACAGAGGAAAATCACTGCAACCTATCGGCCATTCACATTCCTGGAGTGAGCAATTGGGAGGCTGAATACCTTAGTCATCAGCCCATCCATCCAGAGGAATAGTATCTTCTTCATGACATGTTTGATCACTTAGTCCTGAGGTGGGATCTAACAGAAATAGATCTCATAGAATCCAGATTGAACCGTAAACTTCTGGTTTATTGTGTCAGTTCATGAGATCCAAGGTCTCACATGATAGATGCTCTAGTCTGCCCTTGGAACTTTTTTCATCTGGCCTATCTATTTCCTCTGTTTGTTCTTCTTCCAAGTGTCATTGCAAGAATCAAACAGGAATTGGCTTCTGTAATTCTTATAGTTCCGACGTGGCCCTGCAGAACTTGGTATGCAGACCTAATACAGATGTCATCTCTTTCATGGGCTCTACCCCTAAGGAAATATCTGCTGTCTCAAGGACCCTTCTATCATCCGGATCTCAAATCTCTGAATTTGATGGCTTGGAGGTTGAACAACTAGTTCTCAAAAATAGCTTTTCAGAGTGTTATCTCTACTTTACTGCAAGCCAGAAAACCTGTTACAGAGAAAATGTAGAAGATTTGTAAAGCTTACTTACTTTGGTGTTCTTCTAGAAGTTTCTCTTTGAAATCTTTTAGTATCCCTAGAATTCTAGTTCCTTTAAGGTGGACTAGATAAGGGATTATTAGCTAGTTCTTTAAAGGGCCAGATTTCAGCATTATCTGTTTTGTTTCACAAAAAACTGGCCTAATTATGTTCAAACTTTTGTTCAAGGCTTGGTGAGAATTCACCCTGTTATTAGACTAATTTATCCTCCTTGGAAATTGAATCTGGTTCTGTTCTGCAAGGTTCTCCCTTCTAACCTATGCACTCCTTGGATCTAAAGTTATTGTCATGAAAGGTTCTCTTTCTTCTACCCATTTCTTCCGCTAGAAGAGTTCCTGATTCCTGAATTATCTGCTCTGTCTTTTGATCTCCCCTTCTTTATTTTTCATCAAGATAAAGTCGTCCTCCAGGCTAAATATGAAAAAGGTAGTGTCTTCAGAAAATATTAATCAGGAAATTGTTGTTCTTTCTCTGTGATCAAATCCTTCTAACCCTAAGGAACACCTACTTCACAATTTGGATGTAGTCAGAGCCTTAAAATTCTATCTTCAGGCTACTAAAGACTTTAATCAGTCTTCTAGCATGTTTGTCCACTTTTCAGGTCCTTGAAAAAGTCAAGGACCTTGGCATCATGGATAAAACAGACTATACATAAGGCTTACTTGTTTGCGGGAAAACCACCTCCAAAAAGAGTAACTGCTTATTCTACTAGATCTGTATCTACTACTTGGGTCTTCAAAAATGTTGCCTCCTTGGAGAAGATTTGCAAGGTGGCAACCTAGTCTTCTCTTCATACATTTTCTAATTTTTTTGTTTTAATATTTATGCTTATTCCAAAGCTGCTTTTAGCAGGAAAGTCCTTCAGGCCGCAGTGTTCGTAAATAGGAACTGCCATCATTCCCCCCCCCCCCCCGTCCTTAACATGGACTCTCTTGGGTATTGTATCCTACATGTTATGGACTCATATTACAAAAGAAAGCAGAATTTATACTTACCGATAATTTTTTTTCTTTCCAATAGCCTATTCCAATAGGATTTTTCCCCCTTTAATTCGTAATGGCTGATAGAATTCTATCAGCCATTCGGAAAGGAAAGGGACGCCATCTTGGATGACATCACTTAAAGGGAAACTTCTTTCTACAGCAACCATCGGAAGAAGAGGATGCTCCGCGCCGGATATCTTGAAGATGGACCCGCTCCGCACCGTATAGATTAAGAGTAGGACTTCTGCCCGCTTGGATGAAGACTTAGTGTTAGGTTTTTTTAAAAGGTTTATTGGGTTGGTTTTATTTTTAGCTTAGGGTTTGGGCAATGTAAAAGAGCTAAATGCCCTTTTAAGGGCAATGCCCATCCAAATGCCCTTTTCAGGGCAATGGTTAGCTTAGGTTTATTTAGATAGGTTTTTATTTGGGGGGTTTGGTTGGGTGGGTGGTGGGTTTTACTGTTGGGGGGTTGTTTATATTTTTTTTTACGGGTAAAGGAGCTGATTTCTTTGGGGCAATGCCCCGCAAAAGGCCCTTTTAAGGGCCATTGGCAGTTTAGTGTAGGCTAGGGTTTTTTTTTATTTTGGGGGGCTTTTTATTTTTGAAAGGGCTATTAGATTAGGACTAATTCGTTTTTATGTTAGATAATATCGTTTTTTATTTTGTGTAATTTAGATAATTGTATTTGATTAATGTAATTTATTTTATGTTAGTTTTAAGTGTAAGGCAGGTTAGGTTTTATTTTACAGGTAACTTTGTATTTATTTTAACTAGGTAGCTAATAAATAGTTAATAACTATTTAATAACTAGTCTACCTAGTTAAAATAAATACAAACTTAGCTGTGAAATAAAAATAAAACCTAAGCTAGCTACAATGTAACTATTAGTTATATTGTAGCTAGCTTAGGTTTTATTTCACAGGTAAATTTGTATTTAGTTTTAAATAGGAATTATTTAGGTAATAATTGTAAGGTTTATTTAGATTTATTTTAATTATGTTTAAGTTAGGGGGTGTTAGGGTTAGGGTTATGCTTATTGTTAGGGTTACGTTAAGGTTAGGTTTAGGGGTTAATATATGTATTTAGTGTTAGTGATGTTGGAGGCCAGAGGTTTAGGGGTTAATAACTTTAGTATAGTGGCGGCGATGTTAAGGGCAGCAGATTAGGGGTTAATAAGTGTATTTAGGTGGTGGTGATGTTAGGGGCATCAGATTAGGGGTTAATTACTGTAATGTAGGTGGTGGCGATGTTAGGGGCGGCAGATTAGGTGTTTAGACGTGTTTTTATGTTAGGGTGTTAGGTTTAAACATAACTTTTTCTCTCCCCATAGATATCAATGGGGCTGCGTTACAGAGCTTTTGTTTCCGCAATCGCAGGTGTTAGGCTTTTTTTTGTCGGCTCTCCCCATTGATGTCTATGGGGAAATCGAGCACAAGCATGTTACAGCAGCACTTGTATTTGGGTGAGGCATGGAGCTCAACGCCACCATATCGCCCGCACAAGCCGTGTTTTTTCAAACCTGTAATAGCAGCGCTATGAAAGGTGAGCGATGAAAATAATGTACAGGAAATTAGTGAGCAGCCATAACGCCATAACTTGTAATCTAGCCGATTGTTTCTTAAAATTGCATGTTCTATCTGAATCATGAAAGGAGAAAATTGGGGTTAATATGCCTTCAAATTTGATTAAAATCTGTTCAAGCTACCTTTGACGTATGCCTATTCCTACTGCTAAATAAAAGGGTCGACTGATACATTCCATTATTTCTGAGGTATTGTTTTTACTGTGCTTCACTATTGTGATTCTCTATTCTCAAGGAAAATATTACTGGAGATTACTAAAGAAGAAGACGTTTTAACTATTCCAGTTAAGGGGTCAGCACCACTACTACATTTGGAGCAAATGAGAAGCATGCATGTGTATGCGTTAATCTCTGCCTGTACTCTAGCTCTCCCCATTTGCCTTCTTTATATAAATGAAACCATGGAAGTATTCCTTACTTTAGAGAAGGAAAATGCACTGATACTTGTATTTCACCAGCGGCAAACCAATGTTTAAAGGGATGTTAAAAATTATGTTTCATCATTGTAATATAAATTACACAAAGGGCTAGATTACAAGTGCAGCGCAAAATATCGCTTACACGAGCACGATATTTGCACTCCACTCTGTAATACCAGTGCACGCTGCTATTAAAAGTAAATGCAGGGAAGTATTGCGCTCATGAGAGAACGCTTCTATAGGCTCAAATGAAAGCCATGTTCGCATGTGGTGAGAAACGAAATGAGAACTAGCGCAACGAAGGGGGTAAGTCGTGCAGCGATGGGCAGAAAAGTGTTAATATATATGTATATGAATATATACATGTATATTTATGTGTTTATATGTGTGCATCTATATATATATATATATATATATATATATATATTTATAGAGAGCACACAGTCCCCATAGACAGCAATGGACTACAATTTGGGGGCAATTGGGGCACTTTTGGAAAATTAACCAGATATCTAATCTCTGGTTAATTTTTGGAGCACTAATTGCTACTGCGAGCTCGCGGTTGTAATAACCAGCCACTTGTAATGGCTGGTTATTTATCACATGCCCATAAATGCGCGGATTTGCCCGTTTACCAGCGCGAAAACAATAGCGCTCCACTTGTAATCTAGCCCTAAGCTGTGTCTTATACTTAATAGAAATCATTGCAAAATGGATTTTATTTCTTTTTTTTTTTACACTACATTTTCACTTCCTGTCACAGCCTTACAAGGAGGAGGGGGCCACTACAGGAAGGTTTATATTACCTTGATGTCATAAAAATGCTAGGCTTTTTTTTATTATAGGACCACTCAATGCAGTAGAATTTTTAACATTAAGTACAATCAGGGTCGGCTCTAAGGGGGGGCATTGGGGGGCAATGCCCCCCCCAAATGGAATGCTGTCCCCCCCAGGGCAAAAGAAGTGATTTAACCCCTTAATGACAACTGACGTACCAGGTACGTCCTGCAAAAACTAGCAGTTAGTGACAATGGACGTACCTGGTACGTCAGTTGTTTAAGAGAGTGCTGGAAGCGATCGCAATCGCTTCCAGCAGCTCTCAGGGTATTGCAGTGATGCCTCGATATGGAGGCATCCTGCAATACCTTTTAACAAGCCTCCGATGCAGAGAGAGCCACTCTGTGGCCCTCTCTGCACCGGTAACAATGGTGCTGTGTTCTGGGGGGAAGGGAAGCAAGGAGGCGGTAGCGTGCGGGCACGCGTGTGCACATGGGGGGCGCGCGCGTGTGCACGTGAGGGCGCGCGCGCATATTAGCCACTGACACCAATGGAAAAAAATAAAAAGTTCAAAACATTAGAAAATATATATATATATATAAAAGGATCTGGGGGGGGGGGGGGGGTTGGGGGTATTGAGGAGGGGGCTGCTACACTACAGAAAAGTTTATAAATATTTTTGGGGGCAAAAGTTTATAAATATTTTTGGGGGCAAATTGGGTACTGGCAGACAGCTGCCAGTACCCAAGATGGTGGCAATTAAGTAGCAGGGAGGGTTATAGAGCTGTTTGGTGGGGGATCAGGGAGGTTGGGGGCTAAGGCAGGGCTCCATTACAGCTGAATACATTTTTTTAAAAAATAAAATAAAAAAAACTCCTTTTATTTAGTACTGGCAGACTTTCTGCCAGTACTTAAGATGGCGGGGACAATTGTGGGGTGGGGGAGGGAAGAGAGCTGTTTGGGAGGGATCAGGGGGTGGGATGCGTCAGGTGGGAGGCTGATCTCTACACTAAAGCTAAAATTAACCCTGCCAGCGCCCTACAAGCTACCTAATTAACTCCTTCACTGCTGGGCATAATTCACGTGTTGTGCGCAGCAGCATTTAGCTGCCTTCTAATTAACAAAAAGCAACGCCAAAGCCATATATGTCTGCTATTTCTGAACAAAGGGGATCCCAGAGAAGCTTTTACAACCATTTGTGCCATAATTGCACAAACTGTTTGTAAATAATTTCAGTGAGAAACCTAAAATTGTGAAAAATTTAAAGTTTTTTTTTATTTGCTCGCATTTGGCAGTGAAATGGTGGCATGAAATATACCAAAATTGGCCTAGATCAATACTTGGAGTTGTCTACTACACTAAACTAAAGCTAAAATTAACCCTACAAGCTCCCTACATGCTCCCTAATTAACCCCTTCACTGCTGGGCATAAAACACGTGTGGTGCGCAGCGGCATTTAGCGGCCTTCTAATTACCAAAAAGCAACCCCAAAGCCATATAAGTGTGCTATTTCTGAACAAAGGCGATCCCAGAGAAGCATTTACAACCATTTGTGCCATAATTGCAGAAGCTGTTTGTAAATAATTTCAGTGGGAAACCTAAAGTTTGTGACAAAATGTGTGAAAAAGTGAACATTTTTTTTAATTTGATCGCATTTGGCGGTGAAACGGTGGCATGAAATATACCAAAATGGGCCTAGATCAATACTTTGGGATGTCTTCTAAAAAAAAATATATACATGTCAATGGATATTCAGGTATTCCTGACAGATATCAGTGTTCCAATGTAACTAGCGCTAATTTTGAAAAAAAAGTGGTTTAGAAATAGCAAAGTGCTACTTGTATTTATGGCCCTATAACTTACAAAAAAAGCAAAGAACATGTAAACATTGGGTATTTCTAAACTCAGGACAAAATTTAGAAACTATTTAGCATGGGTGTTTTTTAGTGGTTGTAGATGTGTAACAGATTTTGGGGGTCAAAGTTAGAAAAAGTGTGTTTTTTCCATTTTTTCCTCATATTTTATATTTTTTTTTATAGTAAATTATAAGATATAATGAAAATAATGGTATATTTAGAAAGTCCATTTAATGGCGAGAAAAACGGTATATAATATGTGTGGGTACAGTAAATGAGTAAGAGGAAAATTATAGCTGAACACAAACACCACAGAAATGTAAAAATAGCCATTGTCATTAAGGGTAAGAAAATTGAAAAATGTTCCGGTCATTAAGAGGTTAAAAAAAAGTTTGTTTTTGTTTTTTTTTTTTATTTTTTTTACATTTTAAAAGTGACGGAACGTCCAGGGTCCCAAATGTCGCATCCCCCATTTTCCGCCACTGGAGGGCCCAGCTAATCTCTTTACTCTCCTCTATTTACAACCAGATAACAAATAAAGTTGCATTTCCCTGCTGGTGCTCTCACAGTTAACCTAGGGCTTGCAATTCCCCTCCTCCTGCTAGCCCACTTACTACAGAGTTGAAGTGAGATGATGACATCATCAGACCTCTGCAGGAAGTGCTGGGAGAAGCTAACAGTCAGTGAGAGGGAAGGCAGAAGTAATTTTGTGAAAACACATCCGTATAACCAATGTGTGTGTGAGAGTAATATCCCTTCCCTATTGTGCTTTATATCCTTTCAGCCAAAGATAAAGAAGCAAATTGGGAATTCCTTGGTTTCCCCACTGCAGGTCACACAAAAAAAGTGTGCATTGTGCCTGCTTTATCTGCAGTGATCAGTGTAAAATGTGTGTCAGATTATAGGTGCTCAAATACACACACTTCAAATGTAGCTGTGGGACAATGAGTGAAATAGCCTTATGTTTATTATTTACATGTTTCAAAACATCTCCTATTTGTCCCCAAGGTTGTTTTATATATATATATATATATATATATATATATATATATATATATATATATATATACCATGGAAACAAATGCACTCTCAGGTCTTTTTTTGAAGTGGAGAAAAAAAATCTCTGTTTAATGTAACGTATGTGTGTCTATACATATATACCGTGTGTGTGTCTATATATATAATTTGTGTGTATATACATACTGTATATACTGTGTGTGTGCTGGTAAATATCATTAATAATATCTGTACAAGTAATGTACTGCTTGGCACTCTTATTGCCACGTAAAAGCTTATTTGATCATTAGTAGGGTCATTGGTAGAGCTACACATGCAAACAGTGTCCACTGGCTGTGTCATATGTGGGAGACATTCCTGAGATATGACAAATGTAACCCCTGCACTGCCATAAATCTGGTAAATGTAACTGCTGCGGCACTGCCAGACAACTTATAAATGTAACCCCTATACTCCTTGAGATATGACACATGTAACCGCTGCACTTCCAGAAATATAAACAAATCTAACTCCTGCACAGCCAGATATCTGATAAATGTAACCCCTGGACTGCCACAGTAGGTCTGCTCTTATTTTGACTCTCATACATGCTTTTTAAATGCGTGCCCCCTCGTGAAAAAAAATTCCCCCCCCATTTAATTAGTTCTGGAGCCGACCCTGAGTACAATGTAATAACACTTACTCTGAATTTTTAAAATAAGCAGTAGGTTTTTTCCTGACAAATTTATTTATTTTTTCTCCCATTTTCCAGCCCCCTGTATCATGTGAAAGACATCAGCCAATCACAGACTAGTATAGGTATTCTCTGTGAGCTTGTGCACATGCTCAGTATGATCTTGTTCCTCAGACAGTATGAATATAAAAAAAAATTGATAATGGAAGTAAATTGGAAACTTCAAGCTCTTTCTGAATAGTAAAAGTTTATTTAGGCTTGAATGTCCCTTTAAGTGGATAGACTAGATAACAGGGAGTCAGATTTGCCTAGATCAGTCAGAATAAAACCTAAGTTTTAAAGATGTCGGCTCACTTATCACTCTAGGGGCAGAGGCAGTTTTGTTTGCTGTTTTTTTTATTACACAATCTGTTTCTTTTTAGGTTTACTTTGATTTAGCCTATTTGTTTTCACCAAAGGAGCACTGTTTAATATCCCTTTAATTACATTTAAATGATGAGTGCATATAAACACTATTTTCTTTTTCTTCCTAAAAGGACATTAAACACTAAAAAAAAGTTAGAAAAAAAAAATGATGCATACAAAGAAAAGATTAGTCTGAGAATAACCTGTAGATGTATTTTTTAAAAGTTTCATTAGCTGTTTAAATAGTTACAAAATAAGTTCTAGGGGTAAATTTAACAAATGCAGCGAATCATGTCTGCCCGGCATGGCTAAATGCTGACAGCGATTTAACTTTGCACAAGCATTTCTTCTGAAATGCTTGTGCACTGACGTCCCCTCCATATTCGCAGCCAATCGGCCGCTAGCAGAGGGTGTCAATCACCTAAAAGGTTGTGGACAAGATAAGGAGCTTCTGCTGCTTATTAAATCTCTGCTGTGGCCAATTGCAGTTATAAATAGATCACTATAGTGTGCAGCCAATGGCTGTGTGTAATATAACAGTGTTCTGCACTTCCATTATAGTGTGTGTAATATAACAGTGTTCTGCACAACAGGAACTGAAAAGCTCACAATTTCAGAATGGAATTACAGGGAAAAGGGGACAAAATAAACAATGAAAGTATATTGCAGAGTTTATTTTATATATATATATATATATATATATATATATATATATATATATATATATATACAATTTATTTTATATTACCATCTCAAAGTGTTTGATGTCCCTTTAATTCTTAATTGATTATTAGTATTGAATGAACTTACCATAAACATTTACAGTCTCATTGGTTTTCTTTGAAAGGCCCTGTAAGCTTGCAAGACATGTAACATCATAAATTCCAGAATGATTCATATCTAGATTTGCGTGTCCCAGCACTGTGCCATTTGCTTCCTGCTCGGTTCTCACAAGGACATCAGCGTTATTAAATAATATTTGTATTTTAACATTTTCAGCGGGGAAAGTGTCTGTAATTTTACATGTTGCTGGCACTGTATCTCCTTTCTGAATCCATTTTTTTATGAGGATCTGAGGTTCTGCAGATAAATCTAATAAAAATAGGATATTATATTATTAGCTTGCAGGTAAATTGTATCCAACATACCTTTACTTGTCACCATTACATACAGTATCTAGTTAAAGTGATGGTAAACTTTACATGTTTTAAAATCAGGTCCTGAATCTAATCGATATTTTACAGGGACTTTAAATATTTTTTGGTGAGCTAACGGTTTGAACTGTTCTCCCATCCGCACTCTAGCTACAAAAAAAGTGCCGTACGGCTAGAGCTCCGATTGGAGAACGGTTCAAACCATTTGCTCACCAAAAAATATGAATTTTGAAGTGGGCAGCTGCAGTGCAGGGTTTTAGACTAGCATGGCTATATGAAACTGTAAGTTACAGAGCATCCCGTTTTTAAAAACATGTAAAGATTACCATCACTTTATATGCACAATAAAAATACAATGCACTAGCACTTACTTCGAATTTGAAATGAACAGTAGAATATTTTCTGGCAAATTTCAAATTTAATCCAATTTTCTTTGTACCATGTGACAGCTATCAGGCAATCACAAAATGTATATACGTATATACTGTATACTTTTGTACACGCTCAATGGGAGCTGGAGCCTTAGAAAGTGAGCGTATAAAAAGATTGTGCACGTTTTATAACTGAAGTATATTGATTTTTTTTAATTGCATGCTTTATCTGAATCATAAAACTAAATTTGATTTGAGTAAGCGCTTTAACCAATAATAATGTTTCATTTTTTTGCACTAAACATTGAAAGAGACAGTAAACATCTTTAATTACAATATTTTCCTGAAGCTTTAAAATAAATTATTACATATGGAGTAAACACAGTTAGCCACGGCCATTTATGTTAGTAACATTACCACTGTTTTGCAGTTCTTTGTCTGTTAATTTCTGCAGAATCTAATTAAGGACAGATATAGAACAAAGCTGGGCTTGTGAATTCTGCTATGTTCCTTTCCAGTTGTCTCAATTGGAAAATTCTTCCTACTTAATTTACAGAAAAAGGAGGGAAGATAAATTATAAAAATATTTTGCAAAACTGTTTAACTATAATCTGAATCTAGGAATGCACCGAAATTTCGTCCGCAGAAACGTTTTAGCCAAAAATGGCATTTTCGGTGATTTCGGTTTTCTTTTTTTTCCCCTGTTATTTTAGCTAAAATTATTGTGTAGCATATTTCAAATTTAATGCTAACCTAAAGCTGCTGTTTAAGTTCATTACTTGACTTACTGTTTTGCAGATAATAATAGTTTTCTAGAATAAACTAAATAAACTAAATAAAGAATAATACAGTATATTGATATTTAAAAGGGATGCACTGAAATTTCGGTTGCAAAAACATTTTGGGCGACAATGGCACTATAGTTTTTTTTCAGTTTTGTTTTTTTTGCCTGTTTTTTTTTCTTGGTAAAATCATTGTGTAGCATTTTATTGTTTTAAGATATTTTTTGTCCAGTTTAAGTGTGTTACTTTTAATAAAAGTGTTATTTTATTTTATTGGCTTGCAGTTTTTCAATTCAGATTCATTAATTTAAAAGTCTATTTATGCCAAAAAAAAACATTTTCAGTTTTGGTTTTTGGCCAAGTGCATCCTGGATTTTTGGTTTCAGTGCATCACTATCTGAAACTGTTTCTAATCCCTTTAAAGGGACATAACACCCAAATATTTTCTTTCATGATTCAGATAGCGCATGCAAGTTTAAACAACTTTGCAATTTACGTCTATTATCTAATTTGCTTTGTTATTTTTGTATCCTTTGTCAAAAAAGCATACCTATGTAGGTTCAAAAGGAGCAATGCACTACTTGGAGCTAGCAGTTGATTGGTGGCTGCACATGTGTGCCTCTTGTCATTGTCTCACCCACAGTGTTCAGCTATCTCCCAGTAGTGCATTGCTGCACCTTTGACAAATGATAATAAGAGAATGAAGCAAATTTAATAATAGAAGCAAATTGGAAAGTTGTATAAAATAGTATGTTCTGTCTGAATCAAGAGAGAACAATTTTGGGTTTCATGTCCCTTTAACTGAAGGCAATCAGTACAGCGCTATAACTACAATGCATTGTCATGAAATAAAAAAGGCAATAACATGAAAAGTACAGAACTATTACTGAATCAGTCAAACTGGGGTTGATGTCCCTTTAAATCACTTAGATACAGCGTACAATGTTTAACAACTTTCCATATTACTTTTCTTATTAAAGGGACATGAAACCCAAGTTTTTCATTTCATGATTTAGACATGACATTTTATAACAACTTTCTAATGTATTTCTATCATCTCATTTGCTTCATTCCCTTGTTTGTCTATAGCATATATAAAGGACCAGGGACCAATCAACACATAACATACTACACCAGAACCTGGAACTTATGATACATTACACTGTCAAACAAATATGTATATATCTCTTGCACATATACCTAAGCCTTCATCTATTCTTATATTTTGGAAAATAAAATAAGAAATATATTAAAGATATTTATAAAAGCTATTTGTATCCCTCAAGGAACATTCATCAAGGATCTATAAGATGACCCAATTCAACCTGAGTTCAGTCACTCCGGTTGAATTTAAGATAAAACATTATGCAAATTGTGGCACAGAATTTGTGATGTACCTTTTGGAATGCCAATTTTGTAAGTAACATTATGTAGGGCAAACATCACTTACTGTGGTGTAACTAACCATGATTAAACTAACTTACTGTGGTGTAACTTACTGCAGTGTAACTAACTTACTGTGGTGTAACTAACTTACTGCAGTGTAACTAACTTACTGCAGTGTAACTTACTGTGGTGTAACTAACTTACTGCAGTGTAACTAACTTACTGCAGTGTAACTTACTGCAGTGTAACTAACTTACTGCAGTGTAACTTACTGTGGTGTAACTAACTTACTGTGGTGTAACTTACTGTGGTGTAACTAACTTACTGTGGTGTAACTTAATGCAGTGTAAATTACTGTGGTGTAACTTACTGTGGTGTAACTAACTTACTGTGATGTAACTAACTTACTGCAGTGTAACTAACTTACTGTGATGTAACTTACTGTGATGTAACAAACTTACTGCAGTGTAATTAACTTACTGTGGTGTAACTAACCATGATGAAACTAACTTACTGCAGTGTAACTTAATGCAGTGTAACTTACTGTGGTGTAACAAACTTACTGCAGTGTAATTAACTTACTGCAATGTAACTTACTGTGGTGTAACTAACTTACTGCAGAGTAACTTACTGTGGTGTAACAAACTTACTGCAGTGTAATTAACTTACTGCAGTGTAATTAACTTACTGTGGTGTAACTAACTTACTGCAGTGTAACTTACTGTGGTGTAACTAACCATGATGAAACTAACTTACTGTGCTGTAACTAACTTACTGTAGTGTAACTAACCATGATGAAACTAACTTACTGCAGTGTAACTAACTTACTGCAGTGTAACTTACTGTGGTATAACTTACTGTGGTGTAACTAACAGTGATGAAACTAACTTACTGCAGTGTAATTAACTTACTGTGGTGTAACTAACCATGATGAAACTAACTTACTGCAGTGTAACATACTGTGATGTAACAAACTTACTCCAGTGTAATTAACTTACTGTGGTGTAACTAACCATGATGAAACTAACTTACTGCAGTGTAACTTACTGCAGTGTAACTTACTGTGGTGTAACAAACTTACTGCAGTGTAATTAACTTACTGCAATGTAACTTACTGTGGTGTAACTAACTTACTGCAGTGTAACTTACTGTGATGTAACAAACTTACTGCAGTGTAAGTAACTTACTGCAGTGTAACTTACTGTGGTGTAACTAACTTACTGCAGTGTAACTTACTGTGGTGTAACTAACTTACTGCAGTGTAACTAACCATGATGAAACTAACTTACTGTGGTGTAACTAACTTACTGCAGTGTAACTTACTGTGGTTTAACTAACCATGATGAAACTAACTTACTGTGGTGTAACTAACTTACTGCAGTGTAACTAACCATGATGAAACTAACTTACTGCAGTGTAACTAACTTACTGCAGTGTAACTTACTGTGGTATAACTTACTATGGTGTAACTAACAGTGATGAAACTAACTTACTGTGGTGTAACTCACCATGATGAAACTAACTTACTGTGGTGTAACTAACTTACTGCAGTGTAACTAACTTACTGTGGTATAACTTACTGTGGTGTAACTAACAGTGATGCAACTAACTTACTGTGGTGTAATTAACCATGATGAAACTAACTTACTGTGGTGTAACTAACAGTGGTGTAACTAACTTACTGTGGTGTAACTAACTTACTGCATTGTAACTTACTGTGATGTAACAAACTTACGGCAGTGTAATTAACTTACTGCAATGTAACTAACTTTGGTGTAACTAACCATGATGAAACTAACTTACTGCAGTGTAACTAACTTACTGCAGTGTAACTAACTGTGGTATAACTTACTGTGATGTAACAAACTTACTGCAGTGTAATTAATTAACTTACTGCAATGTAACTAACTTTGGTGTAACTAACAGTGATAAAACTAACCTACTGCGGTGTAACTTACCACAGTGTAACTTACCATATGTCCTAATTGTTGCACTAGAAGATGTAATGCGTGTTTTATCCACATTTAGTAAGGCACTACAGGAGAAGTTCTGAAGATTGTCACTTCGCTGAGCCACAATTTCATGTGTCACTGAAACATTAGTTATTCCCCTTTTGGTCTCCTGTTTAAACGATTTAGTGTTGATCTCTTCCCCTTCTCTTGTCCATTTCACCATAAGATCCTGTACAGGAGCCACGTTATTAACATTGCAGGTGATATTGTATGTTGTCCCTACTTCCATTTCTTTCTGTAAGTCTATTGTCACCAAATCAGGTTCCGCTGCAAAACAATTTAAGAATATTAATTACTACCAAACAATCCACTTATCCTCAAAATCTAGTCAACGGTTGATGTTGTCTAGACCTGACTGCTCATCGGCATGCAGATCAATTTGAGTCAGTCTAATAGCTACTTAATAAAGTGTGTATCTGAATATATCCACATTTTGTGTATGCTCATTTTAATCTACTTAAGTTAATTTAACTTTAATTACTTACTCAAAGCAATTAAGATCAACTAGATCACTGGAGAAGATGCATTCAGTCAGTTCATAGAAAATCATAACCAATAATAAAAATACTAGACTGTGTGCATGCATGTGTATATATTTATATATGTGTATATATTTTTATATATCTATATATATATATATATATATATATATATATATATATATATATATATATATATATATATATATATATATATATATATATATATATATATATATATATATATACAAAATATATGAAGGCACTCACTGGTCTTTTCAAAATGTATTTAATGAAATAAGCATGACGCTATATATATACAGTATATATATTTAACCTGCTGGCACTCTGGCAGCTGTGTATTAGGTGAGAGTGCTCTTATATATATATATATATATATATATATAAAAACACACATATATATATATATATATATATATATATATATATATATATATATACTCAGTATATATATCTCAAGAAAACATATATAAATATTTCACACTGATATCCAGTCCAGTGAGTACTTGACTTTGTTTTCTTGCTGCATACCTTTTAAGAGCACCCTGGCAGTTGTAGGACGGTGGTGAGAGTGCTTATACCTTTTGAACTTTTGCTTTTATATATATATATATACACACACACACACACATAGATGATATACTCTCAACCCTACTTAGGGCCAGATTACTAAAGCAATATTTTGCGATCCACTGAGTAATACCAGTACACGCAAATGTGCGCTAGTATTATGAGTTAGGTCCAATGCGAACAAAACCTCACGTTCGTATTGCACGAAAGCATTGCGCTTACGAGAGTGCACTTTCATAGGCACCAATGGGAGCCTTGTTCTGATGCTGTTATACACAGAACCTAAGCGCAACGAAAGGGGTAAGTAGCACATAACTATATATATATATATATATATATATATATATATATATATATATATATATATATATATATATAAGCATTTACATATACAGTATATATTTACAGAGAACACACAGTTCCCAAAGACCGCAATGTAAAGGCACTTTTCAGTGCCATTTTTTCCTAACACCCCACGCCTGCCAACTTTTAACCCCTTAACACTGCCCAGTGCAGTATTTTTTTTTTTTTAAAAAACAAATGCTACAAGACCTTCCATTGTGGTGGCATTTGGGGCACTTTTAGAAAATCTGATCTCTGGTTAACTTTCTGAGCGCTAATTGCTACCGCGAGTTTGAGGTAGCAATAACCAGCCACTTGTAATCAGCGGATCATGTCCGACACACATCACTGAATGCAAAGATCAATACGCTCTCCGCATTCAGCGCTGCACCGGCAGCTCTTGTGAACTGCTGGTGCAACGCCGCCCCAATCGGCCGCTAGCAGAGGGTGTCACTCAACCCAATTGTATTCGATCGGGTTGATTTCACGAGATCTCTGTCTGCCTCAGAGCTGGTGGAAAGGTTTTGGAGCAGCAGTCTTTAAAGCGCTGCTTCATAACTGGTGTTTCTGGCGAGTCTGAAGGCTCGCCAGGAACACGTCCCTTCAAGCTCCATACGGAGCTTGATAAATGGGCCCCTATGTCTGAAGAAGGAATGAAATCCCTGGAATGTCACTATATCTGATTTGTGCACAATAAAACACTTGAAAAATATAGTGAGTGCCAGCTTTATCTGAAATATAGATATCCAAAGCACAAATTAATTGCATAATTTAATGATAATTTGAGCAATAAAAACATTTTTAATATTAGCTATATTTTTTTTTAAGCTGCACTTATGTATTCTGCTACACTTTTGTGGGTGGATAACTTAGGAAAAACTTGACACAAGCCAACGTCTCTTGTAGAGCACCTTGCAAATAATTGTAGTATATCAGATGGTAACTCACAGGGAGAGCTGTCTTCCACTTTACAGTTACTAATTGTGTTTTATGATCTTATTAACTTTTTATGAATCAGCTACAATGTTATCTAGTGATAAGTGATTATTTGGTTTCCAACATTCAATTCTTTCTTTACAATATTTTTTTTATGATTAAAACACCTGTGTGATCTGAAACACGTAAGATCTAGTAGTTCCCGACCATTACTTTTATAAATATGTGACAGATTGGCTGCTTTTATCTGATACACTTTAAAATACATTTTTATACCATTCTATCTGGATCCGTGCTCCATTTGATTTTTACATGCAATGGACCAGATTACAAGTGGCGCTCTAAATCTTTTTTTTGCTTGTGCGCTAACTGCACTCAAGTTGAGAGTAAAAAGTTAGCGCCTGAGTTTTTTGCTAAGGACTCTGGATATCGCAACTCCCTCTCCCCAAAGACTTCTATGGGCGTGCTACAAAAAAAGCCTTATTAGTAATCGCTTGCAAGCTATATGTATATATACAGTACAGATGTGTGTGTGTGTGTGTATATATATATATATATATATATATATATATATATATATATGAACCAAAAAAGATGCACTCTCAGGTCTTTTATAAGTAGAATAAAGATTTACTTTATTTGTGGAACGTTTTCGGGGATCAAGTCCCCTTCGTCAGCAACTGACGAAGGGGACTTGATCCCCAAAAACGTTCCACAAATAAAGTAAATCTTTATTCTACTTATAAAAGACCTGAGAGTGCATCTTTTTTGGTTCCTGTATTTTGTTCAAGTCTGCACCCAGGCGGATGTCCAGCTGTGGGAAGGAGTTGGTGTTTGGATGCTTATATATATATGTATTGTCCTTCACACTGATTTCCACCTGATGCTGGGATAAGAAGACTAGTCTACTGACATTTCTACATTGGGGTTACGCACCCAATATTCCATACTTTGGAGGCGGACAAGATTCTCACCGCCAGATTCTCACCACGGAATGAAAGATTAAAGAGTCAAGAGATTCCATTTGATTCCATTTCTCCTCTATATATTTATATCTGTGCAAAAGAACCTTGTATATATAATCATGGTTACCTGAGTTGTACCCTCTATGCAACATACTCATAGACAGACAAATATATAGTGCACCCAAAGAAATGTATGCTTTACCCACACATGGGCACAATCCATATAAACATCATTCAGTACATATCCCCCCACACACACCCATATAAAAATTGGTACATATCCCCCCCACACACACACATCCATATAAACATAAGTACATATCCCCCCCCCACACACACATCCACATAAACATAAGTACAAATCCCCCCATACACACCCATATAAACATTGGTATATATTCCCCCACACACATACATCCATATAAACATTGGTACATATCACCCCCCACACACACATCTATATGAACATTGGTGTGGGGGGGTAGGTACCAATGTTTATATGGATGTGTTTGTGTGTGGGGGGATATGTACCAAAGTTTATATAGATGTGTTTGTGTTTTTTGGGATGGGGGATATGTACCAATGTTTATATGCATGTGTGTGTGTGTGTGTGTGTGTGGGGGGGGGGGGGGGTATATGTACCAATGTGTATATGGATGTGTTGGGGGGATATGCACCAATGTTTATATGGATGTGTGTTTGTGGGGGGAATATGTACCAATGTTTATATGGATGTGTTTGTGTGTGTTGTGTGTGTGTGTGTGTGTGGGGGGTATGTACTAATGTTTATATGGATGTGTGTGTGTGGGGGGGGGGTATGTACCAATGTTTATATGGATGTGTGTGGGGGGGGAGATATGTACTAATGTTTATATGGACGTGTGTGTGGGGGGGGGATATGTACCAATGTTATATGGATGTGGGTGTGGGTGGGGGGGGGGATATGTGCCATTGTTTATATGGATGTGTTTGTGTGGGGGTATGTACCAATGTTTATATGGATGTGTGTGTGGGGGGGGGATATAAACCAATGTTTATATATATGGATGTGTGTGTGTGGGGGGGGGATATGTACCAATGTTTATATGGGTGTGTGGGGGGATATGTACCAATGTTTATATGGATGTGTGTGGGGGGGGGGGGGGGGGGTATGTACCAATGCTTATATAGATGTGTGTGTGTGGGGGGGGGGGTGTATGTACCAATGTTTATATAGATGTGTGGGGGGGATATATACCAATGTTTATATGGATGTGTGGGGGGATATGTACCAATGTTTATATGTGTGTGTGTGTTTGTGGGGGGGGTACATGTACAAATGTTTACATTGATGTGTGGGGGGATATGTATCAATGTTTATATGGATGTGTGTGTGTGTGGGGGGGGGGATATGTACCAATGTTTATATGGATGTGTGTGTGGGTGGGGGGGATATGTACCAATGTTTATATGGATATGTGTGTGTGTGTGGGGGGGAATATGTACCAATGTTTATATGGATGTGTGTGTGTGGGGGGATATGTACGAATGTTTATATGGATGTGTGTGTGTGTGTGGGGGGGGGGGGGGGGATATGTACCAATGTTTATATGGATGTGTGTGTGTGTGTGGGGGGGATATGTACCAATGTTTATATGGATGTGTGTGTGTGGGGGGATATGTACGAATGTTTATATGAATGTGTGTGTGTGTGGGGGGGATATGTACCAATGTTTATATGGATGTGTGTGTGTGGGGGGGGGGGGGGGGGGGGATATGTGCCAATGTTTATATGGATGTGTTTGTGTGGGGGTATGTACCAATGTTTATATGGATGTGTGTGTGGGGGGGATATAAACCAATTTTTATATATATGGATGTGTGTGTGTGGGGGGATATGTACCAATGTTTATATGGGTGTGTGGGGGGATATGTACCAATGTTTATATGGATGTGTGTGTGGGGGGGGGATATGTACCAATGCTTATATAGATGTGTGTGTGTGTGTGGGGGGGTGTATGTACCAATGTTTATATAGATGTGTGGGGGGGATATATACCAATGTTTATATGGATGTGTGGGGGGATATGTACCAATGTTTATATGTGTGTGTGTGTGTTTGTGGGGGGTACATGTACAAATGTTTACATTGATGTGTGGGGGGATATGTATCAATGTTTATATGGATGTGTGTGTGTGTGTGGGGGGGGATATGTACCAATGTTTATATGGATGTGTGTGTGTGTGTGGGGGGGATATGTACCAATGTGTATATGGATGTGTGTGTGGGTGGGGGGGATATGTACCAATGTTTATATGGATATGTGTGTGTGTGGGGGGGGGGATATGTACCAATGTTTATATGGATGTGTGTGTGTGGGGGGATATGTACGAATGTTTATATGGATGTGTGTGTGTGTGTGTGGGGGATATGTACCAATGTTTATATGGATGTGTGTGTGTGTGTGGGGGGGGGGATATGTACCAATGTTTATATGGATGTGTGTGTGTGGGGGGATATGTACGAATGTTTATATGGATGTGTGTGTGTGGGGGATATGTACCAATGTTTATATGGATGTGTGTGTGTGTGGGGGGGGGGGGGGATATGTGCCAATGTTTATATGGATGTGTGTGTGGGGGGGGTATGTACCAATGTTTATATGGATGTGTGTGTGTGGGGGGATATAAACCAATGTTTATATATATATATATGGATGTGTGTGTGTGGGGAGATATGTACCAATGTTTATATGGGTGTGTGGGGGGATATGTACCAATGTTTATATGGATGTGAGTGTGTGGGGGGGATATGTACCAATACTTATATAGATGTGTGTGTGTGGGGGGGGTGTATGTACCAATGTTTATATCGATGTGTGGGGGGGGATATGTACCAATGTTTATATGGATGTGTGGGGGGATATGTACCAATGTTTATATGCGTGTGTGTGTGTGTGGGGGGGGGTGGTATATGTATCAATGTTTATATGGATGTGTGTGTGTGGGGGGGGATTATGTACCAATGTTTATATTGATGTGTGTGTGGGGGGGATATGTACCAATGTTTATATGGATGTGTGTGTGGGGGGATATGTACCAATGTTTATATGGACATGTGTGTCTGGGGGGGGGATTTGTACTAATGTTTATATGGATGTGTTTGCGTGTGGGGATATGTACCAATGTTTATATGGATGTGTGTGTGTGGGGGGGGATATGTACCAATATTTATATGGATGTGTGTGTGTGGGGGGGATATGTACCAATGCTTATATAGATGTGTGTGTGGGGGGTGTATGTACCAATGTTTATATGGATATGTGTGTGTGTGTGTGGGGGGTATGTACCAATGTTTATATTGATGTGTTTGTGTGTGTGTGGGGGGGAGTATGTAACAATGTTTATATGGGTGTGTGGGGGGATATGTACCAATGTTTATATGGATGTGTGTGTGTGTGGGGATATGTACCAATGTTTATATGTATGTGTGTGTGTGTGGGGGGGGGGATATGTACCAATGTTTATATGGACATGTGTGTCTTGGGGGGGGTGGATATGTGCCAATGTTTATATGGATGTGTGTTTGTGTGTGTGTGTGTGGGGGGGGGGGGATATGTGCCAATGTTTATATGGATGTGTGTGTGTGGGGGGATATGTACCAATGTTTATATGGATGTGTGTGTGTCGGGGGGTATATGTACCAATGTGTATATGGATGTGTGGGGGGGATATGTACCAATGTTTATATGCGTGTGCGTGGGGGGGTATGTACCAATGTTTATATGGATGTGTGTTTGTGGGGGGATATGTACCAATGTTTATATGGATGTGTTTGTGTGTGGGGGGGATATGTACCAAAGTTTATATAGATGTGTTTGTGTTTTTTGGGATGGGGGATATGTACCAATGTTTATATGCATGTGTGTGTGGGGGGGTATATGTACCAATGTGTATATGGATGTGTCGGGGGGATATGCACCAATGTTTATATGGATGTGTGTTTGTGAGGGGAATATGTACCAATGTTTATATGGATGTGTTTGTGTGTGTTGTGTGTGTGTGTGGGGGGTATGTACCAATGTTTATATGGATGTGTGTGTGTGTGGGGGGGTATGTACCAATGTTTATATGGATGTGTGTGGGGGGGGAGATATGTACTAATGTTTATATGGACGTGTGTGTGTGGGGGGGGGGATATGTACCAATGTTATATGGATGTGGGTGTGGGTGGGGGGGGGGGGAGATATGTGCCATTGTTTATATGGATGTGTTTGTGTGGGGGTATGTACCAATGTTTATATGGATGTGTGTGTGTGGGGGGGATATAAACCAATGTTTATATATATGGATGTGTGTGTGTGGGGGGATATGTACCAATGTTTATATGGGTGTGTGGGGGGATATGTACCAATATTTATATGGATGTGTGTGTGTGGGGGGGGGGATATGTACCAATGCTTATATAGATGTGTGTGTGTGTGGGGGGGGTGTATGTACCAATGTTTATATAGATGTGTGGGGGGGATATATACCAATGTTTATATGGATGTGTGGGGGGATATGTACCAATGTTTATATGTGTGTGTGTGTGTTTGTGGGGGGGTACATGTACAAATGTTTACATTGATGTGTGGGGGGATATGTATCAATGTTTATATGGATGTGTGTGTGTGTGTGTGTGGGGGGGGGATATGTACCAATGTTTATATGGATGTGTGTGTGTGTGTGTGGGGGGGGGGGGATATGTACCAATGTTTATATGGATGTGTGTGTGGGTGGGGGGGATATGTACCAATGTTTATATGGATATGTGTGTGTGTGTGGGGGGGATATGTACTAATGTTTATATGGATGTGTGTGTGTGGGGGGATATGTACGAATGTTTATATGGATGTGTGTGTGTGTGCGTGGGGGGGGATATGTACCAATGCTTATATAGACGTGTGTGTGTGTGTGTGGGGGGGGGGGGGTATGTACCAATGTTTATATAGATGTGTGGGGGGGATATATAGCAATGTTTATATGGATGTGTGGGGGGATATGTACCAATGTTTATATGTGTGTGTTTGTGGGGGGGTACATGTACAAATGTTTACATTGATGTGTGGGGGGATATGTATCGATGTTTATATGGATGTGTGTGTGTGGGGGGGGGATATGTACCAATGTTTATATGGATGTGTGTGTGTGTGTGGGGGGGGATATGTACCAATGTTTATATGGATGTGTGTGTGGGTGGGGGGGATATGTACCAATGTTTATATGGATATGTGTGTGTGTGGGGGGGGGATATGTACCAATGTTTATATGGATGTGTGTGTGTGGGGGGATATGTATGAATGTTTATATGGATGTGTGTGTGTGGGGGGGGGGGGGATATGTACCAATGTTTATATGGATGTGTGTGTGTGTGGGGGGGGGGGATATGTACCAATGTTTATATGGATGTGTGTGTGTGGGGGGATATGTACGAATGTTTATATGGATGTGTGTGTGTGGGGGGGATATGTACCAATGTTTATATGGATGTGTGTGTGTGTGTGGGGGGGGGGATATGTGCCAATGTTTATATGGATGTGTGTGTGTGTGGGGGGGGGGGTATGTACCAATGTTTATATGGATGTGTGTGTGTGGGGGGATATAAACCAATGTTTATATATATATATATGGATGTGTGTGTGTGGGGGGATATGTACCAATGTTTATATGGGTGTGTGGGGGGATATGTACCAATGTTTATATGGATGTGAGTGTGTGGGGGGGATATGTACCAATACTTATATAGATGTGTGTGTGTGGGGGGGGTGTATGTACCAATGTTTATATCGATGTGTGGGGGGGATATGTACCAATGTTTATATGGATGTGTGGGGGGATATGTACCAATGTTTATATGCGTGTGTGTGTGTGTGTGTGTGTGTGTGGGGGGGGGATTATGTACCAATGTTTATATGGATGTGTGTGTGGGGGGATATGTACCAATGTTTATATGGACATGTGTGTCTGGGGGGGGATTTGTACTAATGTTTATATGGATGTGTTTGCGTGTGGGGATATGTACCAATGTTTATATGGATGTGTGTGTGTGGGGGGGATATGTACCAATATTTATATGGATGTGTGTGTGTGGGGGGGATATGTACCAATGCTTATATAGATGTGTGTGTGGGGGGTGTATGTACCAATGTTTATATGGATATGTGTGTGTGTGTGGGGGGGGGTATGTACCAATGTTTATATTGATGTGTTTGTGTGTGTGTGGGGGGGAGTATGTAACAATGTTTATATGGGTGTGTGGGGGGATATGTACCAATGTTTATATGGATGTGTGTGTGTGTGGGGATATGTACCAATGTTTATATGTATGTGTGTGTGGGGGGGGGGGGATATGTACCAATGTTTATATGGACATGTGTGTCTGGGGGGGGGGTGGATATGTGCCAATGTTTATATGGATGTGTGTGTGTGTGGGGATATGTACCAATGTTTATATGTATGTGTGTGTGTGGGGGGATATGTACCAATGTTTATATGGACATGTGTGTGTGTGGGGGGGGGAAATATGTGCCAATGTTTATATGGATGTGTGTGTGTGGGGGGATATGTACCAATGTTTATATGGATGTGTGTGTGTCGGGGGGTATATGTACCAATGTGTATATGGATGTGTGGGGGGGATATGTACCAATGTTTATATGCGTGTGCGTGGGGGGGTATGTACCAATGTTTATATGGATGTGTGTTTGTGGGGGGATATGTACCAATGTTTATATGGATGTGTTTGTGTGTGGGGGGGATATGTACCAAAGTTTATATAGATGTGTTTGTGTTTTTTGGGATGGGGGATATGTACCAATGTTTATATGCATGTGTGTGTGTGTGTGGGGGGGGGGGGTATATATACCAATGTGTATATGGATGTGTCGGGGGGATATGCACCAATGTTTATATGGATGTGTGTTTGTGGGGGGAATATGTACCAATGTTTATATGGATGTGTTTGTGTGTGTTGTGTGTGTGTGTGTGGGGGGGTATGTACCAATGTTTATATGGATGTGTGTGTGTGGGGGGGGTATGTACCAATGTTTATATGGATGTGTGTGTGGGGGGGAGATATGTACTAATGTTTATATGGACGTGTGTGTGTGTGGGGGGATATGTACCAATGTTATATGGATGTGGGTGTGGGTGGGGGGGGGGAGATATGTGCCATTGTTCATATGGATGTGTTTGTGTGGGGGTATGTACCAATGTTTATATGGATGTGTGTGTGTGGGGGGATATGTACCAATGTTTATATGGGTGTGTGGGGGGATATGTACCAATGTTTATATGGATGTGTGTGTGTGGGGGGGGATATGTACCAATGCTTATATAGATGTGTGTGTGTGTGGGGGGTGTATGTACCAATGTTTATATAGATGTGTGGGGGGGATATATACCAATGTTTATATGGATGTGTGGGGGGATATGTACCAATGTTTATATGTGTGTGTGTGTGTGTGTGGGGGGGTACATGTACAAATGTTTACATTGATGTGTGGGGGGATATGTATCAATGTTTATATGGATGTGTGTGTGTGGGGGGATATGTACCAATGTTTATATGGATGTGTGTGTGTGTGGGGGGGGATATGTACCAATGTTTATATGGATGTGTGTGTGGGTGGGGGGGATATGTACCAATGTTTATATGGATATCTGTGTGTGTGTGGGGGGGGATATGTACCAATGTTTATATGGATGTGTGTGTGTGTGTGGGGGGGATATGTACCAATGTTTATATGGATATGTGTGTGTGTGTGGGGGGGGGGATATGTACCAATGTTTATATGGATGTGTGTGTGTGGGGGGATATGTACCAATGTTTATATGGATGTGTGTGTGTGTGTGGGGGGGATATGTACGAAAGTTTATATGGATGTGTGTGTGTGTGTGGGGGGGATATGTACCAATGTTTATATGGATGTGTGTGTGTGGGGGGATATGTACGAATGTTTATATGGATGTGTGTGTGTGTGTGTGTGTGTGGGGGGGGGGGATATGTACCAATGTTTATATGGATGTGTATGTGTGTGTGTGTGTGGGGGGGGGATATGTGCCAATGTTTATATGGATGTGTGTGTGGGGGGGGGGGGTATGTACCAATGTTTATATGGATGTGTGTGGGGGGGATATAAACCAATGTTTATATATATATATATATATGGATGTGTGTGTGTGGGGGGATATGTACCAATGTTTATATGGGTGTGTGGGGGGATATGTACCAATGTTTATATGGATGTGAGTGTGTGGGGGGGATATGTACCAATACTTATATAGATGTGTGTGTGTGGGGGGGTGTATGTACCAATGTTTATATCGATGTGTGGGGGGGATATGTACCAATGTTTATATGGATGTGTGGGGGGATATGTACCAATGTTTATATGCGTGTGTGTGTGTGGGGGGGGGGTATATGTATCAATGTTTATATGGATGTGTGTGTGGGGGGGATTATGTACCAATGTTTATATTGATGTGTGTGTGTGGGGGGGATATGTACCAATGTTTATATGGATGTGTGTGTGTGTGGGGGGGGGATATGTACCAATGTTTATATGGATGTGTGTGTGGGTGGGGGGGATATGTACCAATGTTTATATGGATATGTGTGTGTGTGGGGGGGGGGGGTATGTACCAATGTTTATATGGATGTGTGTGTGTGTGTGGGGGGGATATGTACCAATGTTTATATGGATGTGTGTGTGTGTGGGGGGGGGATATGTACCAATGTTTATATGGATGTGTGTGTGTGGGGGGATATGTACGAATGTTTATATGGATGTGTGTGTGTGTGGGGGGGGGATATGTACGAATGTTTATATGGATGTGTGTGTGTGTGGGGGGGGGATATGTACCAATGTTTATATGGATGTGTGTGTGTGGGGGGATATGTACGAATGTTTATATGGATGTGTGTGTGTGTGTGGGGGGGGGGGATATGTACCAATGTTTATATGGATGTGTATGTGTGTGTGTGTGTGGGGGGGGGATATGTGCCAATGTTTATATGGATGTGTGTGTGGGGGGGGTATGTACCAATGTTTATATGGATGTGTGTGGGGGGGGGATATAAACCAATGTTTATATATATATATATGGATGTGTGTGTGGGGGGGATATGTACCAATGTTTATATGGGTGTGTGGGGGGATATGTACCAATGTTTATATGGATGTGAGTGTGTGGGGGGATATGTACCAATACTTATATAGATGTGTGTGTGTGGGGGGGTGTATGTACCAATGTTTATATCGATGTGTGGGGGGATATGTACCAATGTTTATTTGGATGTGTGGGGGGATATGTACCAATGTTTATATGCGTGTGTGTGTGGGGGGGGGGTATATGTATCAATGTTTATATGGATGTGTGTGTGGGGGGGATTATGTACCAATGTTTATATTGATGTGTGTGTGTGGGGGGATATGTACCAATGTTTATATGGATGTGTGTGTGGGGGGATATGTACCAATGTTTATATGGACATGTGTGTCTGGGGGGGGATTTGTACTAATGTTTATATGGATGTGTTTGCGTGTGGGGATATGTACCAATTTTTATATGGATGTGTGTGTGTGGGGGGGGATAGGTACCAATATTTATATGGATGTGTGTGTGTGTGGGGGATATGTACCAATGCTTATATAGATGTGTGTGTGGGGGGGGTGTATGTACCAATGTTTATATGGATATGTGTGTGTGTGGGGGGGGGGGTATGTACCAATGTTTATATTGATGTGTTTGTGTGTGTGTGGGGGGGAGTATGTAACAATGTTTATATGGGTGTGTGGGGGGATATGTACCAATGTTTATATGGATGTGTGTGTGTGTGGGGATATGTACCAATGTTTATATGGATGTGTGTGTGTGGGGGGATATGTACGAATGTTTATATGGATGTGTGTGTGTGGGGGGGGGGATATGTACGAATGTTTATATGGATGTGTTTGTGTGTGTGGGGGGGATATGTACCAATGTTTATATGGATGTGTGTGTGTGGGGGGATATGTACGAATGTTTATATGGATGTGTGTGTGTGTGCGGGGGGGGGATATGTACCAATGTTTATATGGATGTGTATGTGTGTGTGTGTGTGTGGGGGGGATATGTGCCAATGTTTATATGGATGTGTGTGTGGGGGGGGTATGTACCAATGTTTATATGGATGTGTGTGGGGGGGGATATAAACCAATGTTTATATATATATATATGGATGTGTGTGTGGGGGGGGATATGTACCAATGTTTATATGGGTGTGTGGGGGGATATGTACCAATGTTTATATGGATGTGAGTGTGTGGGGGGGATATGTACCAATACTTATATAGATGTGTGTGTGTGGGGGGGTGTATGTACCAATGTTTATATCGATGTGTGGGGGGGATATGTACCAATGTTTATATGGATGTGTGGGGGGATATGTACCAATGTTTATATGCGTGTGTGTGTGGGGGGGGGTATATGTATCAATGTTTATATGGATGTGTGTGTGGGGGGGGATTATGTACCAATGTTTATATTGATGTGTGTGTGTGGGGGGATATGTATCAATGTTTATATGGATGTGTGTGTGGGGGGATATGTACCAATGTTTATATGGACATGTGTGTCTGGGGGGGATTTGTACTAATGTTTATATGGATGTGTTTGCGTGTGGGGATATGTACCAATTTTTATATGGATGTGTGTGTGTGGGGGGGGATAGGTACCAATATTTATACGGATGTGTGTGTGTGGGGGGGATATGTACCAATGCTTATATAGATGTGTGTGGGGGGGGGGTGTATGTACCAATGTTTATATGGATATGTGTGTGTGTGTGTGTGTGTGGGGGTATGTACCAATGTTTATATTGATGTGTTTGTGTGTGTGTGGGGGGGATTATGTAACAATGTTTATATGGGTGTGTGGGGGGATATGTACCAATGTTTATATGGATGTGTGTGTGTGTGGGGATATGTACCAATGTTTATATGTATGTGTGTGTGTGTGGGGGGGATATGTACCAATGTTTATATGGACATGTGTGTCTGGGGGGGTGGTGGATATGTGCCAATGTTTATATGGATGTGTGTTTGTGTGTGTGTGTGGGGGGGGGGGGATATGTGCCAATGTTTATATGGATGTGTGTGTGTGGGGGGATATGTACCAATGTTTATATGGATGTGTGTGTGTCGGGGGGTATATGTACCAATGTGTATATGGATGTGTGGGGGGGATATGTACCAATGTTTATATGCGTGTGCGTGGGGGGGTATGTACCAATGTTTATATGGATGTGTGTTTGTGGGGGGATATGTACCAATGTTTATATGGATGTGTTTGTGTGTGTTGTGCGTGTGTGTGTGTGTGGGGGGGGGGTATGTACCAATGTTTATATGAATAAGTGTGTGTGTGTGGGGGGGTATGTACCAATGTTTATATGGATGTGTGGGGGGGATATGTACCAATGTTTATATGGATGTGTGGGGGGATATGTACCAATGTTTATATGCATGTGTGTGTATGGGTCGGGGGTATATGTACCAATGTTTATATCGATGTGGGGGGGGTATGTACCAATGTTTATATGCGTGTGTGGGTGTGTGTGGGGGGGTATATGTACCAATGTTTATATCGATGTGTGGGGGGGGATATGTACCAATGTTTATATGGATGTGTGGGGGGATATGTACCAATGTTTATATGCATGTGTGTGTGGGGGGGTATATGTACCAATGTTTATATCGATGTGTGGGGGGGATATGTACCAATGTTTATATGGATGTGTGTGTGTGTGGGGATATGTACCAATGTTTATATGGATGTGTGTGTGTGTGGGGATATGTACCAATGTTTATATAGATGTGTGTGTGTGTGGGGATTATGTACCAATGTTTATATAGATGTGTGTGTGTGTGTGTGGGGGGGGGGGGATATGTACCAATGCTTACATGGACGTGTGTGTCTGGGGGGGATTTGTACCAATGTTTATATGGATGGATTTGTGTGTGGGGATATGTACCAATGTTTATATGGATGTGTGTGTGGGGGGGGATATGTACCAATGCTTATATAGATGTGTGTGTGTGGGGGGGGTGTATGTACCAATGTTTATATGGATATGTTTTGTGTGTGTGGAGGGGGGTATGTACCAATGTTTATATGGATGTGTTTGTTTGTGTGTGTGGGGGAGTATGTAACAATGTTTATATGGGTGTGTGGGGGGATATGTACCAATGTTTATATGGATGTGTGTGTGTGGGGGGGGTGTATGTACCAATGTTTATATGGATATGTTTTGTGTGTGTGGAGGGGGGTATGTACCAATGTTTATATGGATGTGTTTGTTTGTGTGTGTGGGGGAGTATGTAACAATGTTTATATGGGTGTGTGGGGGGATATGTACCAATGTTTATATGGATGTGTTTGTGTGTGTTGTGTGTGTGTGTGTGTGGGGGGGTATGTACCAATGTTTATATGGATGTGTGTGTGTGGGGGGGGTATGTACCAATGTTTATATGGATGTTTGTGGGGGGGGGAGATATGTACTAATGTTTATATGGACGTGTGTGTGTGTGGGGGGGATATGTACCAATGTTATATGGATGTGGGTGTGGGTGGGGGGGGAGATATGTGCCATTGTTTATATGGATGTGTTTGTGTGGGGGTATGTACCAATGTTTATATGGATGTGTGTGTGGGGGGGGGGATATAAACCAATGTTTATATATATGGATGTGTGTGTGTGGGGGGATATGTACCAATGTTTATATGGGTGTGTGGGGGGATATTTACCAATGTTTATATGGATGTGTGTGTGTGGGGGGGATATGTACCAATGCTTATATAGATGTGTGTGTGTGTGTGGGGGGTGTATGTACCAATGTTTATATAGATGTGTGGGGGGGATATATACCAATGTTTATATGGATGTGTGGGGGGATATGTACCAATGTTTATATGTGTGTGTGTGTGTTTGTGGGGGGGTACATGTACAAATGTTTACATTGATGTGTGGGGAGATATGTACCAATGTTTATATGGATGTGTGTGTGTGTGTGGGGGGGGGGATATGTACCAATGTTTATATGGATGTGTGTGTGTGGGGGGGGGGGATATGTACCAATGTTTATATGGATGTGTGTGTGGGTGGGGGAGATATGTACCAATGTTTATATGGATATGTGTGTGTGTGTGGGGGGGATATGTACCAATGTTTATATGGATGTGTGTGTGTGGGGGGATATGTACCAATGTTTATATGGATGTGTGTGTGTGTGTGGGGGGGGGGGGATATGTACCAATGTTTATATGGATGTGTGTGTGTGTGTGGGGGGGATATGTACCAATGTTTATATGGATGTGTGTGTGTGGGGGGATATGTACGAATGTTTATATGGATGTGTGTGTGTGTGTGTGGGGGATATGTACCAATGTTTATATGGATGTGTGTGTGTGTGGGGGGGGGATATGTGCCAATGTTTATATGGATGGGTGTGTGTGTGTGGGGGGGGTATGTACCAATGTTTATATTGATGTGTGTGTGTGGGGGGATATAAACCAATGTTTGTATATATATATGGATGTGTGTGTGTGGGGGGATATGTACCAATGTTTATATGGGTGTGTGGGGGGATATGTACCAATGTTTATATGGATGTGAGTGTGTGGGGGGGATATGTACCAATACTTATATAGATGTGTGTGTGTGGGGGAGTGTATGTACCAATGTTTATATCGATGTGTGGGGGGGATATGTACCAATGTTTATATGAATGTGTGGGGGGATATGTACCAATGTTTATATGCGTGTGTGTGGGGGGGGGGTATATGTATCAATGTTTATATGGATGTGTGTGTGGGGGGGGGATTATGTACCAATGTTTATATTGATGTGTGCGTGTGGGGGGATATGTACCAATGTTTATATGGATGTGTGTGTGGGGGGATATGTACCAATGTTTATATGGACATGTGTGTCTCGGGGGGGATTTGTACTAATGTTTATATGGATGTGTTTGCGTGTGGGGATATGTACCAATGTTTATATGGATGTGTGTGTGTGGGGGGGGATATGTACCAATATTTATATGGATGTGTGTGTGTGGGGGGGATATGTACCAATGCTTATATAGATGTGTGTGTGGGGGGGTGTATGTACCAATGTTTATATGGATATGTGTGTGTGTGTGGGGGGGGTATGTACCAATGTTTATATTGATGTGTTTGTGTGTGTGTGGGGGGGAGTATGTAACAATGTTTATATGGGTGTGTGGGGGGATATGTACCAATGTTTATATGGATGTGTGTGTGTTTGGGGATATGTACCAATGTTTATATGTATGTGTGTGTGTGGGGGGGGGATATGTACCAATGTTTATATGGACGTGTGTGTCTGGGGGGGGGGTGGATATGTGCCAATGTTTATATGGATGTGTGTGTGTGTGGGGATATGTACCAATGTTTATATGGATGTGTGTGTGTCGGGGGGTATATGTACCAATGTGTATATGGATGTGTGGGGGGGATATGTACCAATGTTTATATGCGTGTGCGTGGGGGGGTATGTACCAATGTTTATATGGATGTGTGTTTGTGGGGGGATATGTACCAATGTTTATATGGATGTGTGGGGGTATATGTACCAATGTTTATATGCATGTGTGTGTGTGGGGGGGGTATATGTACCAATGTTTATATCGATGTGAGGGGGGTATGTACCAATGTTTATATGCGTGTGTGGGTGTGTGTGGGGGGGTATATGTACCAATGTTTATATCGATGTGTGGGGGGGGATATGTACCAATGTTTATATGGATGTGTGGGGGGGATATGTACCAATGTTTATATGCATGTGTGTGTGGGGGGGTATATGTACCAATGTTTATATCGATGTGTGGGGGGGATATGTACCAATGTTTATATGGATGTGTGTGTGTGTGTGTGTGTGGGGATATGTACCAATGTTTATATGGATGTGTGTGTGTGTGGGGATATGTACCAATGTTTATATAGATGTGTGTGTGTGTGGGGATATGTACCAATGTTTATATAGATGTGTGTGTGTGTGGGGATATGTACCAATGTTTATATAGATGTGTGTGTGTGTGGGGGGGGGGATATGTACCAATGTTTACATGGACGTGTGTGTCTGGGGGGGATTTGTACCAATGTTTATATGGATGTGTTTGTGTGTGGGGATATGTACCAATGTTTATATGGATGTGTGTGTGTGTGGGGGGGATATGTACCAATGCTTATATAGATGTGTGTGTGTGTGGGGGGTGTATGTACCAATGTTTATATGGATATGTTTTGTGTGTGTGGAGGGGGTATGTACCAATGTTTATATGGATGTGTTTGTTTGTGTGTGTGGGGGAGTATGTAACAATGTTTATATGGGTGTGTGGGGGGATATGTACCAATGTTTATATGGATGTGTGTGTGTGGGGGGGGGTATGTACCAATGTGTATATGGATGTGTGTGTGTGTGTGGGGGGGGGGGATATGTACCAATGTTTATATGGATGTGTGTGGGGGGGGGGGTATGTACCAATGTGTATATGGATGTGTTTGTGTGTGTGTGTGAAGGAGTATGTAACAATGTTTATATGGGTGTGTGGGGGGATATGTACCAATGTTTATATGGATGTGTGTGTGGGGGGGATACTTACCAATGTTTATATGGATGTGTGTGTGTAGGGGGGTATGTACCAATCTTTATATAAATGTGTGTGTGTGTGGGGGAGATATGTACCAATTTTTATGTGGATGTGTGTGTGTGTGGGGGGGTATGTACCAATGTTTATATGCATGTGTGGGGGGGGTATGTACCAATGTTTATACGTATGTGTGTGTGTGTGGGGGGGGTATGTGCCAATGTTTATATGGATGTGTGTGTGGGGGGGTATGTGCCAATGTTTATATGGATGTGTGTGTGTGTGGGGGGGTTGTGCCAATGTTTATATGGATGTGTGTGTGTGTGTGTGGGGATCTTTATATAGATGTGTGTGTGTGTGGGGGGGATATGTACCAATGTTTATATGGATGTGTGTGGGGGGAAGATATTTACCAATGTTTATATGGATGTGTGTGTGTGGGGGGTATGTACCACACACACACACATCCATATAAAGATTGGTACATATCCCCACGCACACACACTTATCCATATAAATGTTGGTACATATCTCCCCCACCCACACACGCATATATTTATGCTTTAGACCTAAAATGTGTCTCTCAATACCTCAAATATTGTGTTGATTAAAAAAAAATATTATTTGTATCTTATCTATAAGATAGTTTTAATAAGCTATTTCCCTGTTTCAATAGGCAATTACTCTGCCTGATAAATGAGATAAAAAGGCAGACTCCAGGGGCGTGTGGGGGGATATGTACCAATGTTTATATGGATGTGTGTGTGTGGGGGGGGGGTGTATGTACCAATGTTTATATGGATATGTTTTGTGTGTGTGGAGGGGGGTATGTACCAATGTTTATATGGATGTGTTTGTTTGTGTGTGTGGGGGAGTATGTAACAATGTTTATATGGGTGTGTGGGGGGATATGTACCAATGTTTATATGGATGTGTTTGTGTGTGTTGTGTGTGTGTGTGGGGGGGAGGGGTATGTACCAATGTTTATATGGATGTGTGTGTGTGTGGGGGGGTATGTACCAATGTTTATATGGATGTGTGTGGGGGGGGAGATATGTACTAATGTTTATATGGACGTGTGTGTGTGTGGGGGGGATATGTACCAATGTTATATGGATGTGGGTGTGGGTGGGGGGGGGAGATATGTGCCATTGTTTATATGGATGTGTTTGTGTGGGGGTATGTACCAATGTTTATATGGATGTGTGTGTGTGGGGGGGGGGGATATAAACCAATGTTTATATATATGGATGTGTGTGTGTGGGTGGATATGTACCAATGTTTATATGGGTGTGTGGGGGGATATGTACCAATGTTTATATGGATGTGAGTGTGTGGGGGGGATATGTACCAATACTTATATAGATGTGTGTGTGGGGGGGGGTGTATGTACCAATGTTTATATCGATGTGTGGGGGGGATATGTACCAATGTTTATATGGATGTGTGGGGGGATATGTACCAATGTTTATATGCGTGTGTGTGTGTGTGTGTGTGGGGGGGGTATATGTATCAATGTTTATATGGATGTGTGTGTGTGGGGGGGATTATGTACCAATGTTTATATTGATGTGTGCGTGTGGGGGGATATGTACCAATGTTTATATGGATGTGGGTGTGGGGGGATATGTACCAATGTTTATATGGACATGTGTGTCTCGGGGGGGATTTGTACTAATGTTTATATGGATGTGTTTGCGTGTGGGGATATGTACCAATGTTTATATGGATGTGTGTGTGTGGGGGGGGATACGTACCAATATTTATATGGATGTGTGTGTGGGGGGGGGATATGTACCAATGCTTATATAGATGTGTGTGTGGGGGGTGTATGTACCAATGTTTATATGGATATGTGTGTGTGTGGGGGGGGGTATGTACCAATGTTTATATTGATGTGTTTGTGTGTGTGTGGGGGGGAGTATGCAACAATGTTTATATGGGTGTGTGGGGGGATATGTACCAATGTTTATATGGATGTGTGTGTGTGTGGGGATATGTACCAATGTTTATATGTATGTGTGTGTGTGTGGGGGGGATATGTACCAATGTTTATATGGACGTGTGTGTCTGGGGGGGGGGGTGGATATGTGCCAATGTTTATATGGATGTGTGTGTGTGGGGGGATATGTACCAATGTTTATATGGATGTGTGTGTGTCGGGGGGTATATGTACCAATGTGTATATGGATGTGTGAGGGGGATATGTACCAATGTTTATATGCGTGTGCGTGGGGGGGTATGTACCAATGTTTATATGGATGTGTGTTTGTGGGGGGATAGGTACCAATGTTTATATGGATGTGTTTGTGTGTGTTGTGCGTGTGTGTGTGTGTGGGGGGGGGGGTATGTACCAATGTTTATATGAATACGTGTGTGTGTGTGGGGGGGTATGTACCAATGTTTATATGGATGTGTGGGGGGGATATGTACCAATGTTTATATGGATGTGTGGGGGTATATGTACCAATATTTATATGCATGTGTGTGTGTGTGGGGGGGTATATGTACCAATGTTTATATCGATGTGGGAGGGGTATGTACCAATGTTTATATGCGTGTGTGGGTGTGTGTGGGGGGGTATATGTACCAATGTTTATATCGATGTGTGGGGGGGTATATGTACCAATGTTTATATCGATGTTTGTTGGGGGATATGTACCAATGTTTATATGGATGTGTGGGGGGGATATGTACCAATGTTTATATGCATGTGTGTGTGGGGGGGTATATGTACCAATGATTATCTCGATGTGTGGGGGGGATATGTACCAATGTTTATATAGATGTGTGTGTGTGTGGGGATATGTACCAATGTTTATATAGATGTGTGTGTGTGGGGGGGGGGATATGTACCAATGTTTACATGGACGTGTGTGTCTGGGGGGGATTTGTACCAATGTTTATATGGATGTGTTTGTGTGTGGGGATATGTACCAATGTTTATATGGATGTGTGTGTGGGGGGGATATGTACCAATGCTTATATAGATGTGTGTGTGTGGGGGGGGGTTTATGTACCAATGTTTATATGGATATGTTTTGTGTGTGTGGAGGGGGGTATGTACCAATGTTTATATGGATGTGTTTGTTTGTGTGTGTGGGGGAGTATGTAACAATGTTTATATGGGTGTGTGGGGGGATATGTACCAATGTTTATATGGATGTGTGTGTGGGGGGGGGGGTATGTACCAATGTGTATATGGATGTGTGTGTGTGTGTGTGTGGGGGGATATGTACCAATGTTTATATGGATGTGTGTGTGGGGGAGGTATGTACCAATGTGTATATGGATGTGTTTGTGTGTGTGTGTGGAGGAGTATGTAACAATGTTTATATGGGTGTGTGGGGGGATATGTACCAATGTTTATATGGATGTGTGTGTGGGGGGGATACTTACCAATGTTTATATGGATGTGTGTGTGTAGGGGGGTATGTACCAATCTTTATATAAATATGTGTGTGTGTGGGGGAGATATGTACCAATTTTTATGTGGTTGTGTGTGTGTGTGTGTGGGGGGGGTATGTACCAATGTTTATATGCATGTGGGGGGGGGGGTATGTACCAATGTTTATACGGATGTGTGTGTGTGTGGGGGGGGGGTATGTGCCAATGTTTATATGGATGTGTGGGGGGGGGGTATGTGCCAATGTTTATATGGATGTGTGTGTGTGTGGGGGGGGTTGTGCCAATGTTTATATGGATGTGTGTGTGTGTGTGGGGATCTTTATATAGATGTGTGTGTGTGTGGGGGGGATATGTACTAATGTTTATATGGATGTGTGTGGGGGGAAGATATGTACCAATGTTTATATGGATGTGTGTGTGTGGGGGGTATGTACCACACACACACACATCCATATAAAGATTGGTACATATCCCCACGCACACACACTTATCCATATAAATGTTGGTACATATCTCCCCCACCCACACACGCATATATTTATGCTTTAGACCTAAAATTTGTCTCTCAATACCTCAAATATTGTGTTGATTAAAAAAAAATATTATTTGTATCTTCTGTCTGTCTTATCTATAAGATAGTTTTAATAAGCTATTTCCCTGTTTCAATAGGCAATTACTCTGACTGATAAATGAGATAAAAAGGCAGACTCCAGGGGCGCGATCCGATAAACGGCGTAGTTTGCGGCGCAAGCGAGGGAACCCGCGTCGCCCGCAGTTTCAGCTCGCAACTCGAGCTATCCAATATGCAGCGCCGTCAGTTGCTAAAGTAGCGCAAGTCTGACAAAGTAGCGATGTCGAGAAATCTGCGTAAGTACAGATTTTTGGAGTCGCCAGTGACTTGCGCCACGTTAGAAACTGCCGGCGCCTACAAAACCTGACTAAAGTCTAAATCACCCGCACTGTCTAACACGCCTCCTAAACATAGCCCGACACGTCTAACCCTCTATCCGCTATCCCCCCTCACTAGCCTAACAATAAAAAAAAGTTATTAACCCCTAAACCGCCGCTCCCGTAGCCCGCCGCAACCTAATAAACTTATTAACCCCTAAACCGCCGCTCCCGTACCCCGCCGCCAGCTATATTAAATCTATAACCCCCTAAAGTGAGCCCCTAACACCGCCGCCATCTATTTTAAAATTATTAACCCCTAATTTAATCCCCCTACCCCGCCGCCATCTATATTCAAATTATTAACCCCTAATTTAATCTACCTACCCCGCCGCCAGCTATGTTATCTATATTAACCCTAAGTATATTATAGTTAATATTGGCCTAGACTTAGAGTTTGGCGGTAGCCGTGAAAACCAGCGTTAGAGGCTCCTAACGCTGGTTTTAGGCTACCGCCGGTATTTGGAGTCACTCAAAAAAGGGTCTAACGCTCACTTTTCAGCCGCGACTTTTCCATACCGCAGATCCCCTTACGTAAATTACGTATCCTATCTTTTCAATGGGATCTTTCTAACTCCGGTATTTAGAGTCGTTGCTGAAGTGAGCGTTAGAAATCTAATGACCAAACTCCAGCCGCAGAAAAAAAACAGGAGTTAAGAGCTTTTTGGGCTAACGCCGGTTCATAAAGCTCTTAACTACTGTGCCCTAAAGTACACTAACACCCATAAACTACCTATGTACCCCTAAACTGAGGTCCCCCCACATCGCCGCCACTCGATTAAATTTTTTTAACCCCTAATCTGCCGACCGCCACCTACGTTATACTTATGTACCCCTAATCTGCTGCCCCTAACACCGCCGACCCCTGTATTATATTTATTAACCCCTAACCTGCCCCCCACAACGTCGCCGCCAGCTACCTACAATAATTAAACCCTAATCTGCCGACCGCAAAGCGCCGCCACCTACATTATAGCTATGTACCCCTAATCTGCTGCCCCTAACACCGCCGACCCCTATATTATATTTATTAACCCCTAATCTGCCCCCCTCAACGTCGCCTCCACCTGCCTACACTTATTAAACCCTCATCTGCCGAGCGGACCGCACCGCTACTATAATAAAGTTATTAACCCCTAATCCGCCTCACTAACCCTATAATAAATAGTATTAACCCCTAATCTGCCCTTCCTAACATCGCCGACACCTAACTTCAATTATTAACCCCTAATCTGCCGACCGGAGCTCACCGCTATTCTAATAAATGTATTAACCCCTAACACTAACACCCCCCTAAGTTAAATATAATTTAAATCTAACAAAATTAATTTACTCTTCTTAAATAAATTATTCCTATTTAAAGCTAAATACTTACCTGTAAAATAAATCCTAATATAGCTACAATATAAATTATAATTACATTGTAGCTATTTTAGGATTAATATTTATTTTACAGGCAACTTTGTAATTATTTTAACCAGGTACAATAGCTATTAAATAGCCAATCAGATTGAGCTCGCATTCTATTGGCTGTTCTGATCAGCCAATAGAATGCGAGCTCAATCTGATTGGCTGATTGGATCAGCCAATCGGATTGAACTTGATTCTGATTGGCTGATTCCATCAGCCAATCAGAATATTCCTACCTTAATTCCGATTGGCTGATAGAATCCTATCAGCCAATCGGAATTCGAGGGACGCCATCTTGGATGACGTCATTTAAAGGAACCGTCATTCGTCGTTCAGTCGTCGGGCCGGATGGATGTTCCGCGTCGGAGGTCTTCAGGATGCTGCCGCTTCGCTCCGGATGGATGACGATAGAAGATGCCGCCTGGATGAAGACTTCAATCGGATGGAAGACCTCTTCTGCCCCGCTTGGATGAAGACTTCGACCGGATCATGGACATCTTCAGCCCCCCGCTTGGGCTTGGATCAGGACATCGGAGGAGCTCTTCAGGACGGATCGGTGAACCTGGTAGGGTGAAGACAAGGTAGGAAGATCTTCAGGGGCTTAGTGTTAGGTTTATTTAAGGGGGGTTTGGGTTAGATTAGGGGTATGTGGGTGGTGGGTTGTAATGTTGGGGGGGGGTATTGTTTATTTTTTTTACAGGCAAAAGAGCTGAAATTCTTGGGGCATGCCCCGCAAAGGGCCCTGTTCAGGGCTGGTAAGGTAAAAGAGCTTTTAACTTTAGTAATTTAGAATAGGGTAGGGCATTTTTTATTTTGGGAGTCTTTGTTATTTTATTAGGGGGCTTAGAGTAGGTGTAATTAGTTTAAAATTGTTGTAATATTTTTTCTTATGTTTGTAAATATTTTTTTATTTTTTGTAACTTAGTTCTTTTTTATTTTTTGTACTTTAGTTAGTTTATTTCATTGTAGTTATTTGTAGATATTGTATTTAATTAATGTATTGATAGTGTAGTGTTAGGTTTAATTGTAGGTAATTGTAGGTATTTAATTTAATTAATTTAATGATAGTATAGTGTTAGGTTTAATTGTAACTTAGGTTAGGATTTATTTTACAGGTAATTTTGTAATTATTTTAACTAGGTAACTATTAAATAGTTCTTAACTATTTAATAGCTATTGTACCTGGTTAAAATAATTACAAAGTTGCCTGTAAAATAAATATTAATCCTAAAATAGCTACAATGTAATTATAATTTATATTGTAGCTATATTAGGATTTATTTTACAGGTAAGTATTTAGCTTTAAATAGGAATAATTTATTTAAGAAGAGTTAATTAATTTCGTTAGATTTAAATTATATTTAACTTAGGGGGTGTTAGTGTTAGGGTTAGACTTAGCTTTAGGGGTTAATACATTTATTAGAATAGCGGTGCGGTCCGCTCGGCAGATTAGGGGTTAATAAGTGTAGGCAGGTGGAGGCGACGTTGTGGGGGGCAGATTAGGGGTTAATAAATATAATATAGGGGTCGGCGGTGTTAGGGGCAGCAGATTAGGGGTACATAGGGATAATGTAAGTAGCGGCGGTTTACGGAGCGGCAGATTAGGGGTTAAAAATAATATGCAGGGGTCAGCGATAGCGGGGGCGGCAGATTAGGGGTTAATAAGTGTAAGGCTAGGGGTGTTTAGACTCTGGGTACATGTTAGGGTGTTAGGTGCAGACGTAGGAAGTGTTTCCCCATAGAAAACAATGGGGCTGCGTTAGGTGCTGAACGCGGCTTTTTTGCAGGTGTTAGGTTTTTTTTCAGCTCAAACAGCCCCATTGTTTCCTATGGGGGAATCGTGCACGAGCACGTTTTTGAGGCTGGCCGCGTCCGTAAGCAACTCTGGTATCGAGAGTTGGAGTGGCGTTAAATATGCCTCTACGCTCCCTTTTTGGAGCCTAACGCAGCGATTCTGTGGACTCTCAATACCAGAGTTATTTTTATGGTGCGGCCAGAAAAAAGCCGGCGTTAGCTACGCGGGTCGTTATCGACAAAACTCTAAATCTAGCCGATAGTTATTACATTATATATATTAACTATATTAACCCTAATTATATTAGGGTTAATATAGTTAATATAGTTACTATAGTATTTATATTAACTATATTAACTCTATCTAACCCTAACACCCCTAACTAAATTCTTATTAATTTAATCTAATTCATATTATAAACTAAAATATTCCTATTTAAATCTAAATACTTACCTATAAAATAAACCCTAACGCCTAGATTTAGAGTTTTGTCGGTAACGACCAGCGTAGCTAACGCTGGCTTTTTTCTGGCCGCACCTTTTAACCCCTTAATGACAACTGACGTACCAGGTACGTCATGCATTAACAAGCAGTTAATGACAATAGACGTACCTGGTACGTCAGTTGTCTAACAGAGTGCTGGAAGTGATCACAACCACTTCCAGCAGCTCTGAGGGTATTGCAGTGATGCCTCGATATGGAGGCATCCTGCAATACCCCTTTACAAGCTTCCGATGCAGAGAGAGACACTCTGTGGCCCTCTCTGCACTGGTAGCGATGGTGCCGATGGTGCCGTTTGACCGGGTGGGAGGAGGGAGCGTGACACCAATGAAGTTAGGAAGGGGGAAAAAAAGTTAAAAAATTTTTTTTTCCATATAAAAGGATCTGGGAGGGGGAGGGGGTGGGGGTATTGTGGGGGGGCTGCTACACTACAGAAATAATTAAAAATAAAAATAAAAGTTAAAAATAAAATTAAAATACTTTGGTTTGTGGGGCCAAACTGGGTACTGGCAGACAGCTGCCAGTACCCAAGATGGCGGTAATTAGGTAGGGGAGAGGGTTAGAGAGCTGGAGGGGGGGATCAGGGAGGTTGGTGCTAAGGAAGGGGTTCATCACAACTAAAATATTTTATTACTTTTATTTAAAAAAAAAAACTCTTTTATTTAGTACTGGCAGACTTTCTGCCAGTACTTAAGATGGCGGGAACAATTGTGGGGTGGGGGAGGGAAGAGAGCTGTTTGGGAGGGATCAGGGGGTGGGATGTGTCAGGTGGGAGGCTGATCTCTAAAAACAGAATTTATGTTTACCTGATAAATTTCTTTCTCCAACGGTGTGTCCGGTCCACGGCGTCATCCTTACTTGTGGGATATTCTCTTCCCCAACAGGAAATGGCAAAGAGCCCAGCAAAGCTGGTCACATGATCCCTCCTAGGCTCCGCCTACCCCAGTCATTCGACCGACGTTAAGGAGGAATAATAGCATAGGAGAAACCATATGGTACCGTGGTGACTGTAGTTAAAGAAAATAAATTATCAGACCTGATTAAAAAACCAGGGCGGGCCGTGGACCGGACACACCGTTGGAGAAAGAAATTTATCAGGTAAACATAAATTCTGTTTTCTCCAACATAGGTGTGTCCGGTCCACGGCGTCATCCTTACTTGTGGGAACCAATACCAAAGCTTTAGGACACGGATGAAGGGAGGGAGCAAATCAGGTCACCTAAATGGAAGGCACCACGGCTTGCAAAACCTTTCTCCCAAAAATAGCCTCAGAAGAAGCAAAAGTATCAAACTTGTAAAATTTGGTAAAAGTGTGCAGTGAAGACCAAGTCGCTGCCCTACATATCTGATCAACAGAAGCCTCGTTCTTGAAGGCCCATGTGGAAGCCACAGCCCTAGTGGAATGAGCCGTGATTCTTTCGGGAGGCTGCCGTCCGGCAGTCTCGTAAGCCAATCTGATGATGCTTTTAATCCAAAAAGAGAGAGAGGTAGAAGTTGCTTTTTGACCTCTCCTTTTACCTGAATAAACAACAAACAGGGAAGATGTTTGTCTAAAATCCTTTGTAGCATCTAAATAGAATTTTAGAGCGCGAACAACATCCAAATTGTGCAACAAGCGTTCCTTCTTTGAAACTGGTTTCGGACACAGAGAAGGTACGATAATCTCCTGGTTAATGTTTTTGTTAGAAACAACTTTTGGAAGAAAACCAGGTTTAGTACGTAAAACCACCTTATCTGCATGGAACACCAGATAAGGATGAGAACACTGCAGAGCAGATAATTCTGAAACTCTTCTAGCAGAAGAAATTGCAACTAAAAACAAAACTTTCCAAGATAATAACTTAATATCAACGGAATGTAAGGGTTCAAACGGAACCCCCTGAAGAACTGAAAGAACTAAATTGAGACTCCAAGGAGGAGTCAAAGGTTTGTAAACAGGCTTGATTCTAACCAGAGCCTGAACAAAGGCTTGAACATCTGGCACAGCTGCCAGTTTTTTGTGAAGTAACACCGACAAGGCAGAAATCTGTCCCTTCAGGGAACTTGCCGATAATCCTTTTTCCAATCCTTCTTGAAGGAAGGATAGAATCCTAGGAATCTTAACCTTGTCCCAAGGGAATCCTTTAGATTCACACCAACAGATATATTTTTTCCAAATTTTGTGGTAAATCTTTCTAGTTACAGGCTTTCTGGCCTGAACAAGAGTATCGATAACAGAATCTGAGAAACCTCGCTTCGATAAAATCAAGCGTTCAATCTCCAAGCAGTCAGCTGGAGTGAAACCAGATTCGGATGTTCGAACGGACCCTGAACAAGAAGGTCTCGTCTCAAAGGTAGCTTCCAAGGTGGAGCCGATGACATATTCACCAGATCTGCATACCAAGTCCTGCGTGGCCACGCAGGAGCTATCAAGATCACCGATGCCCTCTCCTGATTGATCCTGGCTACCAGCCTGGGGATGAGAGGAAACGGCGGGAACACATAAGCTAGTTTGAAGGTCCAAGGTGCTACTAGTGCATCCACTAGAGCCGCCTTGGGATCCCTGGATCTGGACCCGTAGCAAGGAACTTTGAAGTTCTGACGAGAGGCCATCAGATCCATGTCTGGAATGCCCCAAAGTTGAGTGACTTGGGCAAAGATTTCCGGATGGAGTTCCCACTCCCCCGGATGCAATGTCTGACGACTCAGAAAATCCGCTTCCCAATTTTCCACTCCCGGGATGTGGATAGCAGACAGGTGGCAGGAGTGAGACTCCGCCCATAGAATAATCTTGGTCACTTCTTCCATCGCTAGGGAACTCCTTGTTCCCCCCTGATGGTTGATGTACGCAACAGTCGTCATGTTGTCTGATTGAAACCGTATGAACTTGGTCCTCGCTAGCTGAGGCCAAGCCTTGAGAGCATTGAATATCGCTCTCAGTTCCAGAATATTTATCGGTAGAAGCGATTCTTCCCGAGACCAAAGACCCTGAGCTTTCAGGGATCCCCAGACCGCGCCCCAGCCCATCAGACTGGCGTCGGTCGTGACAATGACCCACTCTGGTCTGTGGAATGTCATCCCTCGTGACAGGTTGTCCAGGGACAGCCACCAACGGAGTGAGTCTCTGGTCCTCTGATTTACTTGTATCTTTGGAGACAAGTCTGTATAGTCCCCATTCCACTGACTGAGCATGCACAGTTGTAATGGTCTTAGATGAATGCGCGCAAAAGGAACTATGTCCATTGCCGCTACCATCAACCCGATCACTTCCATGCACTGAGCTACGGAAGGAAGAGGAACGGAATGAAGTATTCGACAAGAGTCCAGAAGCTTTGTCTTTCTGGCCTCTGTTAGAAAAATCCTCATTTCTGAGGAGTCTATAATTGTTCCCAAGAAGGGAACCCTTGTTGACGGGGATAGAGAACTCTTTTCCACGTTCACTTTCCAGCCGTGCGATCTGAGAAAGGCCAGGACGATGTCCGTGTGAGCCTTTGCTCGAGGGAGGGACGACGCTTGAATCAGAATGTCGTCCAGGTAAGGTACTACTGCAATGCCCCTTGGTCTTAGCACAGCTAGAAGGGACCCTAGTACCTTTGTGAAAATCCTTGGTGCAGTGGCTAATCCGAAAGGAAGCGCCACGAACTGGTAATGTTTGTCCAGGAATGCAAACCTTAGGAACCGATGATGTTCCTTGTGGATAGGAATATGTAGATACGCATCCTTTAAATCCACCGTGGTCATGAATTGACCTTCCTGGATGGAAGGAAGGATAGTTCGAATGGTTTCCATCTTGAAAGATGGGACCTTGAGAAATTTGTTTAAGATCTTGAGATCTAGGATTGGTCTGAATGTTCCCTCTTTTTTGGGAACTATGAACAGATTGGAGTAGAACCCCATCCCTTGTTCTCTCAATGGAACAGGATGAATCACTCCCATTTTTAACAGGTCTTCTACACAATGTAAGAACGCCTGTCTTTTTATGTGGTCTGAAGACAACTGAGACCTGTGGAACCTTCCCCTTGGGGGAAGTCCCTTGAATTCCAGAAGATAACCCTGGGAGACTATTTCTAGCGCCCAAGGATCCAGAACATCTCTTGCCCAAGCCTGAGCGAAGAGAGAGAGTCTGCCCCCCACCAGATCCGGTCCCGGATCGGGGGCCGATATTTCATGCTGTCTTGGTAGCAGTGGCAGGTTTCTTTGCCTGCTTTCCCTTGTTCCAGCCTTGCATTGGTCTCCAAGCTGGCTTGGCCTGAGAAGTATTACCCTCTTGCTTAGAGGACGTAGCACCTTGGGCTGGTCCGTTTTTACGAAAGGGACGAAAATTAGGTCTATTTTTTGCCTTGAAAGGCCGATCCTGAGGAAGGGCATGGCCCTTACCCCCAGTGATATCAGAGATAATCTCTTTCAAGTCAGGACCAAACAGCGTTTTCCCCTTGAAAGGAATGTTTAGTAGCTTGTTCTTGGAAGACGCATCAGCCGACCAAGATTTCAACCAAAGCGCTCTGCGCGCCACAATAGCAAACCCAGAATTCTTAGCCGCTAACTTAGCCAATTGCAAAGAGGCGTCTAGAGTGAAAGAATTAGCCAATTTGAGAGCATTGACTCTGTCCATAATCTCCTCATAAGGAGGAGAGTCACTATCGAGCACCTTAATCAGTTCATCAAACCAGAAATATGCGGCTGTAGTGACAGGGACAATGCATGAAATGGGTTGTAGAAGGTAACCCTGCTGAACAAACATCTTTTTAAGCAAACCTTCTAATTTTTTATCCATAGGATCTTTGAAAGCACAACTATCCTCTATGGGAATAGTGGTGCGTTTGTTTAAAGTAGAAACCGCTCCCTCGACCTTGGGGACTGACTGCCATAAGTCCTTTCTGGGGTCGACCATAGGAAACAATTTTTTAAATATGGGGGGAGGGACGAAAGGAATACCGGGCCTTTCCCATTCCTTATTAACAATGTCCGCCACCCGCTTGGGTATAGGAAAAGCTTCTGGGAGCCCCGGCACCTCTAGGAACTTGTCCATTTTACATAGTTTCTCTGGGATGACCAAATTTTCACAATCATCCAGAGTGGATAATACCTCCTTAAGCAAAATGCGGAGATGTTCCAATTTAAATTTAAAAGTAATCACATCAGATTCAGCCTGCTGAGAAATGTTCCCTAAATCAGTAATTTCTCCCTCAGACAAAACCTCCCTGGCTCCCTCAGATTGGGTTAGGGGCCCTTCAGAGATATTAATATCAGCGTCGTCATGCTCTTCAGTAACTAAAACAGAGCATCCACGCTTACGCTGACAAGGGTTCATTTTGGCTAAAATGTTTTTGACAGAATTATCCATTACAGCCGTTAATTGTTGCATAGTAAGGAGTATTGGCGCGCTAGATGTACTAGGGGCCTCCTGAGTGGGCAAGACTCGTGTAGACGAAGGAGGGAATGATGCAGTACCATGCTTACTCCCCTCACTTGAGGAATCATCTTGGGCATCATTGTCATTATCACATAAATCACATTTATTTAAATGAATAGGAATTCTGGCTTCCCCACATTCAGAACACAGTCTATCTGGTAGTTCAGACATGTTAAACAGGCATAAACTTGATAAGAAAGTACAAAAAACGTTTTGAAATAAAACCGTTACTGTCACTTTAAATTTTAAACTGAACACACTTTATTACTGCAATTGCGAAAAAACATGAAGGAATTGTTCAAAATTCACCAAACTTTCACCACAGTGTCTTAAAGCCTTGAAAATATTGCACACCAATTTTGGAAGCTTTAACCCTTAAAATAACGGAACCGGAGCCGTTTTAAGCTTTAACCCCTTTACAGTCCCTGGTATCTGCTTTGCTGAGACCCAACCAAACCCAAGGGGAATACGATACCAAATGATGCCTTCAGAAGTCTTTTATAAGTATCAGAGCTCCTCTCACATGCGACTGCATGCCATGCCTCTCAAAAACAAGTGCGCAACACCGGCGCGAAAATGAGACTCTGCCTATGCTTTGGGAAAGCCCCTAAAGAATAAGGTGTCTAAAACAGTGCCAGAATAAATGATTCCTCAAGGCTAAATAAGTGTTAATATCAATCGATTTAGCCCAAAAAATGTCTACAGTCTAAATAAGCCCTTGTGAAGCCCTTATTTACAATCGTAATAAACATGGCTTACCGGATCCCATAGGGAAAATGACAGCTTCCAGCATTACATCGTCTTGTTAGAATGTGTCATACCTCAAGCAGCAAAGGACTGCAAACTGTTCCCCCAACTGAAGTTAATGCTCTCAACAGTCCTGTGTGGAACAGCCATGGATTTTAGTTACGGTTGCTAAAATCATTTTCCTCATACAAACAGAATTCTTCATCTCTTTTCTGTTTCTGAGTAAATAGTACGTACCAGCACTATTTGAAAATAACAAACTCTTGATTGAATAATGAAAAACTACAGTTAAACACTAAAAAACTCTAAGCCATCTCCGTGGAGATGTTGCCTGTACAACGGCAAAGAGAATGACTGGGGTAGGCGGAGCCTAGGAGGGATCATGTGACCAGCTTTGCTGGGCTCTTTGCCATTTCCTGTTGGGGAAGAGAATATCCCACAAGTAAGGATGACGCCGTGGACCGGACACACCTATGTTGGAGAAATTAACCCTGCAAGCTCCTTACAAGCTACCTAATTTAACCCCTTCACTGCTGGGCATAATTCACGTGTGGTGCGCAGCAGCATTTAGCGGCCTTCTAATTACCAAAAAGCAATGCCAAAGCCATATAAGTCTGCTATTTCTGAACAAAGGGGATCCCAGAGAAGCTTTTACAACAATTTCTGCCATAATAACACAAGCTGTTTGTAAATAATTTCAGTGAGAAACCTAAAATTGTGAAAAATTTAAAGTTTTTTTTTTATTTGCTCGCATTTGGCGGTGAAATGGTGGCATAAAATATACCAAAATGGGCCTAGATCAATACTTGGGGTTGTCTACTACACTACACTAAAGCTAAAATTAACACTACAAGCTCCCTACAAGCTCCCTAATTAACCCCTTAATTCCTGGACATAAAACACGTGTGGTGCGCAGCGGCATTTAGCGGCCTTCTAATTACCAAAATGCAACCACAAAGCCATATAAGTCTGTTATTTCTGAAAAAGGGGATCCCAGAGAAGAATTTACAACCATTTGTGCCATAATTGCAGAAGCTGTTTATAAATAATTTCAGTGGGAAACCTAAAGTTTGTGAAAAATTTGTGAAAAAGTGAACTTTTTTTTTTTATCGCATTTGGCGGTGAAATGGTGGCATGAAATATACCAAAATGGGCCTAGATCAATACTTTGGGATGTCTTCTAAAACAAAATATATACATGTCAAGGGATATTCAGGTATTCCTGACAGATATCAGGGTTCCAAAGTAACTAGCGCTAATTTTGAAAAAAAGTGGTTTGGAAATAGTAAAGTGCTACTTGTATTTATTGCCCCATAAATTGCAAAAAAAGCAAAGAACGTGCAAACATTGGGTATTTCTAAACTCAGGACAAAATTTATAAACTATTTAGCATCAGTGTTTTTTGGTGATTGTAGATGTGTAACAGATTTTGGGGGTCAAAGTTAGAAAAAGTGTGTTTTTTTCCATTTTTTCCTCATATTTTATCATTTTTTTTTTAGTAAATTATAAGATATGATGAAAATAATGGTATCTTTAGAAAGTCCATTTAATGGCGAGAAAAACGGTATATAATATGTGTGGGTACAGTAAACGAGTAAGAGGAAAATTACAGCTAAACGCAAACACTGCAGAAATGTAAAAATAGCCATTGTCATTAAGGGTAAGAAAATTGAAAAATGGTCCGGTCATTAAGAGGTTAAATAACTCTGGTATTGAGAGTTCACAGAATGGCTGCGTTAGGCTCCAAAAAGGGAGCGTACAGGCATATTTAACGCCACTGCAACTCTCGATACCAGAGTTGCTTACGGACGCGGCCAGCTTAAAAACGTGCTCGTGCACGATTCCCCCATAGAAAACAATGGGGCTGTTTGAGCTGAAAAAAAACCTAACACCTGCAAAAAAGCCGCGTTCAGCTCCTAACGCAGCCCCATTGTTTCCTATGGGGAAACACTTCCTACGTCTGCACCTAACACTCTAACATGTACCCCGAGTCTAAACACCCCTAACCTTACACTTATTAACCCCTATTCTGCCGCCCCCGCTATCGCTGACCCCTGCATATTATTATTAACCCCTAATCTGCCGCTCCGTAAACCGCCGCTACTTACATTATCCTTATGTACCCCTAATCTGCTGCCCCTAACACCGCCGACCCCTATATTATATTTATTAACCCCAAATCTGCCCCCACAATGTCGCCTCCACCTGCCTACACTTATTAACCCCTAATCTGCCGAGCGGACCGCACCGCTATTATAATAAAGTTATTAACCCCTAATCTGCCTCACTAACCCTATAATAAATAGTATTAACCCCTAATCTGCCCTCCCTAACATCGCCGACACCTAACTTCAAACATTAACCCCTAATCTGCCGACTGGAGCTCACCGCTATTCTAATAAATGTATTAACCCCTAAAGCTAAGTCTAACCCTAACACTAACACCCCCCTAAGTTAAATATAATTTAAATCTAACGAAATTAATTAACTCTTATTAAATAAATTATTCCTATTTAAAGCTAAATACTTACCTGTAAAATAAACCCTAATATAGCTACAATATAAATTATAATTATATTATAGCTATTTTAGGATTTATATTTATTTTACAGGCAACTTTGTATTTATTTTAACCAGGTACAATAGCTATTAAATAGTTAAGAACTATTTAATAGCTAAAATAGTTAAAATAATTACAAAATTACCTGTAAAATAAATCCTAACCTAAGTTACAATTAAACCTAACACTACACTATCAATAAATAAATTAAATAAACTACCTACAATTATCTACAATTAAACCTAACACTACACTATCAATAAATTAATTAAATACAATATCTACAAATAACTACAATGAAATAAACTAACTAAAGTACAACAAATAAAAAAGAACTAAGTTACAAAATATAAAAAAATATTTACAAACATCAGAAAAATATTACAACAATTTTAAACTAATTACACCTACTCTAAGCCCCCTAATAAAATAACAAAGTCCCCCAAAATAAAAAAATGCCCTACCCTATTCTAAATTACTAAAGTTCAAAGCTCTTTTACCTTACCAGCCCTGAACAGGGCCCTTTGCGGGGCATGCCCCAAATAATTCAGCTCTTTTGCCTGTAAAAAAAACACATACAATACCCCCCCCAACATTACAACCCACCACCCACATACCCCTAATCTAACCCAAACCCCCCTTAAATAAACCTAACAATAAGCCCCTGAAGATCTTCCTACCTTATCTTCACCATACCAGGTTCACCGATCGATCCAGAAGAGCTCCTCTGATGTCTTGATCCAAGCCCAAGCGGGGGGCTGAAGATGTCCATGATCCGGCTGAAGTCTTCATCCAAGCGGGAGCTGAAGAGGTCCATGATCCGGCTGAAGTCTTCATCCAAGCGGGAGCTGAAGAGGTCCATGATCCGGCTGAAGTCTTCTATCAACGGCATCTTCAATCTTCTTTCATCCGGATCCATCTTGCAGACCTCCAACGCAGAACATCCTGCTGGCCCGACGGACTACCGACGAATGAAGGCTCCTTTAAGGGACGTCATCCAAGATGGCGTCCCTCGAATTCCGATTGGCTGATAGGATTCTATCAGCCAATCGGAATTAAGGTAGGAATATTCTGATTGGCTGATGGAATCAGCCAATCAGAATCAAGTTCAATCAGCCAATCAGATTGAGCTTGCATTCTATTGGCTGATCGGAACAGCCAATCGGATTGGTTCAGCCAATCGGATTGAACTTGAATCTGATTGGCTGATTCAATCAGCCAATCAGATTTTTCTACCTTAATTCCGATTGGCTGATAGAATCCTATCAGCCAATCAGAATTCGGCGGACGCCATCTTGGATGACGTCATTTAAAGATACCTCATTCGTCGTTCAGTCGTCGGCCGGGATGGAGGAAGACATCGCCGGGATGAAGAATTGTTCTTTGCAGCTTGGAGGAAGACATCGCCGGGATGAAGAATTCTTCTTTGCCGCTTGGAGGAAGACATCGCCCGGATCGGATGAGGAGTTCGGCCCGGTGTGGTGAAGACAAGGTAGGGAGATCTTCAGGGGGGTAGTGTTAGGCTTTTTAAGGGGGGTTTGGGTGGTTTTAGAATAGGGGTATGTGGGTGGTGGGTTGTAATGTTGGGGGGGGGTATTGTATATTTATTTAAATGCAAAAGAGCTGAATTCTTTGGGGCATGCCCCACAAAAGGCCATTTTAAGGGCTGGTAAGGTAAAGAGCTTTGAACTTTTTTTAATTTAGAATATGGCAGGGAATTTTTTTTATTTTGGGGGGCTTTATTATTTTATTAGGGGGCTTAGAATAGGTGTAATTAGCTTAAAAATCTTGTAATCTTTTTTTTATTTTTTGTAATTTAGTGTTTGTTTGTTTTTTGTAATTTAGTTTAGTTTATTTAATTGTATTTTTAGATAGATATTTGTAGTTTATTTAATTTATTGATAGTGTAGGTGTATTTGTAACTTAGGTTAGGATTTATTTTACAGGTAATTGGGTAATTATTTTAACTAGGTAGATATTAAATAGTTAATAACTATTTAATAGCTATTATACATAGTTAAAATAATTAACAATTTACCTGTAAAATAAATATAAACCCTAACATAGCTACAATGTAATTATTAATTATATTGTAGCTATCTTAGGGTTTATTTTATAGGTAAGTATTTAGATTTAAATAGGAATATTTTAGTTTATAATATGAATTAGATTAATTTAATAAGAATTTAGTTAGGGGTGTTAGGGTTAGATAGAGTTAATATAGTTAATATAAATACTATAGTAACTATATTAACTATATTGACCCTAATATAATTAGGGTTAATATAGTTAATATATATAATGTAATAACTATATTAACTATAATATACTTAGGGTTAATATAGATAACATAGCTGGCGGCGGGGTAGGTAGATTAAATTAGGGGTTAATAATTTTAATAGAGATGGCGGCGGTGTAAGGGGCTTACATTAGGGGTTAATACTATTAATATAGGTGGCGGCGGTGTAGGGAGGGCAGGTTATAGGGCAAAAGAGCTGTTTACTTTGGGGCAAAGCCCCGCAAAAGGCCCTTTTAAGGGCTGGTAACAGAGTTTATTACTTTAGGGGGATTAGATTAGGGGTTAATAATATTAATATAGCTGGCGGTGGTATAGGGGGATTAGATTAGGGGTTAATAATTTTTATATAGGTGGCGGCGGTGTAAGGGGTCAGATTAGTGGATAGATAAGGTAGATGGCAGCGGTGTAAGGTGTTCACATTAGGGGATAGATAAGGTAGATGGCGGCGGTTTTAGGGGTTCACATTAGGCGATAGATAAGGTAGGTGGCGGCGGTTTTAGGGGCTCACAGTAGGGGGTTAGTTTATGTAGATGGCGGCGGGGTCCGGGAGCGGCGGTTTAGGGGTTAATAACTTTATTAGGGATTGCGGCGGGGGATCGCGGTTGACAGGTAGATAGACATTGCGCATGCGTTAGGTGTTAGGTTTATTTTCTAGCTTGTTTAGGGAGTTACGGGGCTCCAATAGTCAGCGGAAGGCTTCTTACGGCTGCTTTTTGTGGCGAGGTGAAAATGGAGTAAGATTTCTCCATTTTCGCCACGTAAGTCCTTACGCTGCATATTGGATACCAAACTGCGCTGGTTTGGTATACCTGCCTATGGCCCAAAAAACTACGGGCGACGGCAGAAATATACGCGCGTAACTTCTAGGTTATGCCGTATATAGGATACCAAACCAGCGCAAATATTGGCGTTGCCGGCTTTTGCGGGCGACGATTTTTATCGGATCGACCCCCAGAAAAGAGAAAATGATGTAATGTATAGCTATAGATAAAAAGTGGACAATTGTAGTAAATAGATAAATAAATATAGATATATAGCCAGACAGCACAGTGTGCAATAATAAGAGCTAGAGGATTGTAACAACTCATGGCATAATTACTGTATATTGTATTATCACTATGTTTGCTATTATCATAGGACATACTTAAAGAACGTACCATAAGCTATAACTTGAATTTGCTTAACATTCGCAGGATTATCTACTTCTAAACAACTGATATTGCTGATTTCCCAGTCATTAACAAGTACTTCAACTGAAAACAAGTTTTGTCCTTCACTTGTATTAATCTTCGAAAGTCTTGATTCCCAAGACACTTTGTTACAGGACGTACAGTTTAGCACGGCCGTATGGTTATATCGCACGTAAACTGTGTCGCTTTCTTTTTTCAGTGTACAGTCTTCCTGTAATGCTTCCAAACCTATAGGAAAAAAAAATACATGTCAGATGACTTCATGCACAGTGTTCTAGTGATGTGATAGACAAATTAGAATTAGGGTTTCTGGGGCTGTAAATTACCTAGAAGTTTGTTAAAGCCACACTAAACCAATTTTTTTCTTTTTTTATTGAGATAGAGCACATAATCTTTTAGCAACTTTCTAATTTACTTCTATTATCAATTTGTCTTTGTTCTCTTGGTATCTTTATTTAAAAAGCAGTATTGTAAAGCTTAGGAGCCGGACCATTTTAGGTTCAGCACCCTGGATAGTGCTAGCTTATTGGTGGCTACATTTAGCCACCAATAAGCAAGCATAACCCAAGTTTTGAACTAAAAATGGGCCGGCTCCTAAGCTTTATATTCCTGCTTTTTAAATAAAGATTAAAAAGTTGCTTAAAATGACATGCTCTATCTGAATCATGAAAGAAAACATTTGGGTTTAGTGTCCCTTTAAATGGACTCAAAAAGTGCAATGAAGCAGCAGCACCAGTATCAAAGTCTTTATTAGGACAAGAGAATAAAAAACGTTGCAGGGCTCACCCCTTAATCATGTGCCTTTAAATGGACTATGAGACACAAGTCCCAAACTAAAGCTGTTGCTATTGATTTAAAATGATATTGGATTTCAGATATGGATTCCCACAAAAGATGTTGCAGTCAGACTATAGGGGCCGATTTATTAAAGTGCAAGCGGACATGATACGATGTAGCGTATCATGTCTGCCGCGCATCGATAAATGCCAACAGCATACACTGTTGGCGGCGATGTTAGGGGTTAATATTATTTAACTAGTGTTTGCGAGGCGAGAGTGCGGCGGTATAAGGGTTCATATGTTTATTCTAGTGGCGGCGATGTCCGGAGTGGCATATTAGGGGTTACAATTTTATTATAGTGTTTGCGATGCGGGAGGGCCTCAGTTTAGGGATTAATAGGTAGTTTATGGGTGTTAGTGTACTTTTTAGCACTTTAGTTATGAGTTTTATGCTACGGCGTTGTAGTGTAAAACTCATAACTACTGACTTTAAAATGCATTAGGGATCTTGGAGGTAGAGGGTGTACCGCTCACTTTTTGGCCTCCCAGGACAGACTTATAATACCGGCGCTATGGAAGTCCCATAGGAAAAAGACTTTACAAAGTTTATGTAAGTCGGTTTGCGGTAAGGCCAAAAAAGTGTGCGGTGCCCCTAAACCTGCAAGACTCGTAATACCAGCGGTAGTAAAAAAGCAGCGTTAGGACCTGTTAACGCTGCTTTTTTATCCTAACGCACATCTTGTAATCTAGCCAATAGAGAGCTAATAATATAATATCTCTTAACATTTTCTGTCTAGCATCTGGGGTTGGGAAGTTGGGTGCAGACTTGGCAGGGGTTGGGCCTAGTAGTTGTCTGTGGGACACAGTTATGGTGGGTCATGGGTTTGGTGTGTTTGACCTACTGATTACAAAGCCAAGGCAGTCAGGGGCTTGGCTGGGTGTGTTGTAGGGTTGTTTTTTTTATTTTTTTATTTTAGTAGGTCCTTTCTAAAATAAAACAATTATGGGGAAGGTAGAGGTGCAGAAGATTCAGCAGAATTCCCAAAGCTTCACAATCCAGCAAAATACAAAATATAGTATCCTAGACAGGTGGGCTCCTAAACTTGCATGCAAAAGATATAGAACCCTGAGCAACTTTTCACTATAGCATTTTCATCTCTCCATTTTATAGTGTATTAGTTTCAGTAAATTTACCTTAGAGACTTTGCCTATTAGTCCAAACTAGAAGCCAAATAACATTGTAAGACATTTAGGGCTAGATTACTAGTGGAGTGCTAATTTATCGCGTGCCCGCAAAACAGGCAAGTTTGCTCATTTGCGGGTGTGTGATAAATACCATTACTAGTGGCTGGTTATTGCCGCTGCAAGCTCACGGTAGCAATTAGCGCTTATAAAATTAACCAGAGATCAGATCTCTGGTTAATTTTATAAATATGCCCCAAAATGCCTCCAAAATTGTACCATTTTTATTTTTTAATAACATAACTGCACTAGGCAGTATTTTGTGGGTAAAGTTGGTGCGAGTGGGGTGTTAGAAAAAAAACTGCACTGCAAAATGCCTTTACACATATTAGCACATAAATCTATTTATGTGCATAATCATATACATCTATATTTATTATTGCTGCAATCACTGCGCTCGCATTCGCATTGCTGTAAACTTGTAAAGCGATATTTAGCACTCCACTTGTAATCTAGAGCTTAAAGTGTAATTGCAATGATTGACCAAAATGTTTCATTGGTTCAATTAAAGCTTTTAATGAAAATGGTGAAAAAACTTTTACAGCCTACAAATTGTGAAATTCATATAAATTTGTAAATATCCCTTGTCACAGAATTCTGCTCCACTATAATAAATAGATCTGCATTCTACTTACAGCTGTTCACGTGCTGATACATACAAATAAGATATACGCATACGCTGTCAGCATTTAGCATTGCACAAACATTTCTAGTGAAATGCTTGTACAATGCCGCCCCCTGCTCACTGGCGGCCGCCAGCAGGGCTGTCAATCATCCCAATCATATTGGATCGGGATGATTTCACTCCGCCACCTGTGGTGAACAAGTTAAAGGATTACTGTTTTTTTACTTTTTTCGTTACTCAATAGTCCCATATTTTGTATAATTATCATCTATTAAAAGCTACTAACCTATATTTTGTATAAAACGAAGCTTACAAACCTTATATTTTAACTAAATATTACCCGGCCATGACGTCACCTTTCCCAGCCCATCGTTTTCGGCATAGTGTGTATATGAAATGATTGACCAATAACATTTCGCTCCTATGCATATCATTACCAGCATAACCCTTCCTAATAAGCCTGCGCGTCAATTCAGCTAAATCGCGCATGCGCATTTGTAATTGTAGAAGCCGAAGTTACCCACATCTCTGTTAGTTTTACGCTTGCGCATTGGAGGGAAAATCTATTGAATCGGTTATCCAGACTTTCTACGTATTAGATAAAATTGACACGTATTATATCTAGCTAAATATTGTACGGCTGTTTACAATTAAAAAGAACTAAAGCAGTAACTTTTTTTTTTCAGTTTATATGTAATCAAGAGTTTAGTTTCTGCATTTATTTCTTTTTATTATATCTTAATACATGTAAGAATAGTACTTTATATTATGAGCGGTACTTATCAAGCCGTCTACTTTACCTGCCTTCGCCGGTCCAATACGCCCACCTAAGCTCACCTACCATCGCCGCCGCGGACCTGAATACGTTCGCCAAAGTTATCAAAAAAGCTGTCAAAAAGCTGCGCACCAAGTACGGGGCGATGAGCAGCGGACTGTGATAGTTATAACTCATCCGATCTCGCTGCTCTTAGGCTTTTTGACAGCTTTATTGATAAGCTGTCACTAAGCACCCACACTATACTACACTGTTCTACCCCCTATACCGGCGCCCCCGGAGCCCCCCGCAACTAAATAAAGTTACTAACCCCTAAACCGCCGCTCCTAGACCCCGCCGCAACTCTTATAAATGTATTAACCCCTAAACCGCCATTCCCGGAGCCCACCGCCACCTACATTATACCTAGTAACCCCTATCCTGCCCCCCCTATACCGCTGCCACCTATAATAAAGTTATTAACCCCTATCCTGCCGATCCCGGACCCCGTCGCAACTAAATAAATAGTTTAACCCCTAAACTGCCGCTCCTGGACCCCGCCGCAACCTATATTAAACTTATTAACCCCCTAATCTGCCCCCCCTACACCGTCGCCACCTATAATAAATTTATTAACCCCTATCCTGCCCCCCCCTACACCGCCGCCACTGTAATAAAATGATTAACCCCTAAACCTAAGTCTAACACTAACCCTAACACCCCCTAACTTAAATATTAATTAAATACATCTAAATAAATGTAACTCTTATTACTGCTCTTTTGCCTGTAAAAGAAAAATACAACCCCCCCCAACATTAAAACCCACCACTCACATACCCCTAATCTAACCCAAACCCCCCTTAAATAAACCTAACACTACCCCCCTGAAGATCATCCTACCTTGAGTTGTCTTCACTCAGCTGAGCCACCGATGGAACCGAAGAGGAGATCCGGAGCGGCAGAAGTGATCCTCCAAGGGGCGCTGAAGAAATCTTCCATCCGATGAAGTCATCATCCAGGCGGCGCTGAAGAAATCTTCCATCCGATAGAAGTCTTCATCCAGGCGGCGTCTTCAATCTTCATCCATCCTGAGCGGAGCGGAGCCATCTTCAGAGGAGCCTACGCGGATCCATCCTCTTCTTCCCGACGACTAACAACGAATGACAGTACCTTTAAGTGACGTCATCCAAGATGGCGTCACTCGAATTCCCATTGGCTGATAGGATTCTATCAGCCAATCGGAATTAAGGTAGAAAAATCTGATTGGCTGACTGAATCAGCCAATCAGATTCAAGTTCAATCCGATTGGCTGATTGGCTGACCGCAAAAGGCCCTTTTAAGGGCTGGTAAGGTAAAAGAGCTTTGAACTTTTTTAATGTAGAATAGGGTAGGGCATTTTTTTATTTTGGGGGGCTTTGTTATTTTATTAGGGGGCTTAGATTAGGTGTAAGTAGCTTAAAATTGTTGTAATATTTGTTAAATGTTTGTAACTTATTTTTTTATTTTTTGTAACTTAGCTTTTTTTATTTTTTGTACTTTAGTTAGTTTATTTAATTGAATTTAATTGTAGTTATTTGTAGGTAATTAATTTAACTCTGAAACAGAAAAGGATGAAGATTTCTGTTTGTGAGAGGAAGATGATTTTAGCAGACAGTAACTAAAATCGATTGCTGTTTCCACATAGGACTGTTGAGATGAAGTAACTTCAGTTGGGGGAAACAGTTAGCAGACTTTTCTGCTTAAGGTATGACTAGACATATTTCTAACAAGACTGTGTAATGCTGGAAGGCTGTCATTTCCCCTCATGGGGACCGGTAAGCCATTTTCTTAGTCTCAAACAGAATAAAGGGCTTAATATGGGCTATAAAACTGGTAGACACTTTTATGGGCTAAATCGATTGCTTTATTTGGACATTTTATACATGTTTATGCTGATAATTCACACTTATAAACTTGGGGAACGTTTTTTAACGTCAGGCACTATGTTAAACACCTTTTCCACTCGACTGCTGCTGATAGATTCTACTTGCCTTATTCTACTGCAGATGGTGACGTTTCCTGTGACGCTGCGGTAATTCACGCATGCGCATTAGTTCAGAAAAAACGCCATCTTACAACTGCAGTTGTCAGCACGGCTTGGTAATCCGTAACGGCTGACATACAAGTAGGTTGGGAAACAATTAATATTTCAAAGTAAATTATTGGCCAAAGGGTACATATTTAATAAATGAAGTACATTAGAAAATAGGAGTTTTAAAACTATACTACGATTTTATTTGCATATCATTTCTGACTACAGTGTCCCTTTAAGGAGCATTGGCTGCTTCATAAATGGAGCCCATAGAGTTCCACTGGGATGAATACCACTATCAAAAAAATAATTTAAAAACATTACAATATAAACAAAAGAAAAGAAAAAAAAACCTGTATAAAACAGTCCTCTCTAACAAATGCACACAAAAAAGCTCAAGAAGATAAAATAAAATAAAAAACAACATAAAGACAAAAAAAGGTTGGAAAGCATCCAAGCGTAAGTATTGTGCCAAACATGTGAAGCTGTATCTCCCATACTATTGCCTAGATTTAGAGTTTTGTCGGTAAAAAGCTGTGGCTCTAACGCTCCTTTTTTTTCCAGCGCACCCTTAAGCCAACGCTGGTATTACGAGTTTTCTGAATGGCTGCGTTAGCCTCAGAAAAGTGAGCGTTGAGCCAAATTTAGCTCCACTTCAACCCTCAATACCAGCGCTGCTTACGGTAGCGGTAAGCTGGAAAAAACGTGCTCGTGCACGATTTCCCCATAGGAAACAATGGGGCTGAGCTGGCTGAAAAAAACCTAACACCTGCAAAAAAGCAGCGTTCAGCTCTTAACGCAGCCTCATTGTTTCCTATGGGAAAACACTTTCTAAGTCTACACCTAACACCCTAACATGAACCCCGAGTCTAAAAACCCCTAACCTTACACTTATTAACCCCTAATCTGCCGCCCCCACTATCGCTGACACCTGCATTTTATTATTAACCCCTAATCTGCAGCTCCGGACACCGCCACCACCTACATTATCCCTATGAACCCCTAATCTGCTGCCCCTAACATCGCCGACACCTACATTATATTTATTAACCCCTAATCTGCCCCCCCAACGTTGCCGCCACCTACCTACACTTATTAAGCCCTAATCTGCCGACCGGACATCGCCGCCACTATAAGAAATGTATTAACCCCTAAACTGCCGCACTCACGCCTCACAAACACTATAATAATTTTTATTAACCCCTAATCTGCCCTCCCTAACATCGCTGCCACCTACCTACAATTATTAACCCCTAATCTGCCGACCCCAATGTCGCCGCTACTATAATAAAGTTATTAACCCCTAAACCTAAGTCTAACCCTAACCCTAACACCCCCCTAAGTTAAATACAATTTAAATAAAATGAACTAAAATTACTATAATTAAATAAATTAATCCTATTTAAAACTAATTACTTACCTATAAAATAAACCCTAATATAGCTACAATATAACTAATAATTACATTGTAGCCATTTTAGGATTTATATTTATTTTACAGGCAACTTTGTATTTATTTTAACTAGGTAGAATAGCTATTAAATAGTTAATAACTATTTAATAGCTACCTAGTTAAAATAAGTACAAAATTACCTGTAAAATAAATCCTAACCTAAGTTACAATTACACCTAACACTACACTATCAATAAATAGGATTGAGCTTGCATTCTATTGGCTGTTCCAATCAGCCAATAGAATGCAAGCTCAATCCTATTGGCTGATTGGATCTACCTTAATTCCGATTGGCTGATAGAATTTTATCAGCCAATCGGAATTGAAGGGACGCAATCTTGGATGACGTCACTTAAAGGTACCGTCATTTAGTCGTCGGATGTCGTTGGAAGAGGATGCTCTGCGTCGGATGTCTTGAAGATGGACCCGCTCCGCACCAGATGGATGAAGATAGAAGATGCCGTCTGGATGAAGACTTCTGCCCGTCTGGAGGACCTCTTTTGCCCGGATAGGATGAAGACGTCTCAAGGTAGGGTGATCTTCAAGGGGTTAGTGTTAGGTTTTATTAAGGGGGGATTGGGTGGGTTTTAGAGTAGGGTTGGGTGGGTGGGTGGTGGGTTTTAATGTTGGGGGGGGTACAGGTAAAAGAGCTGATTACTTTGGGGGGGGGGGGATTAGGTGTAATTAGTTTAAAAAACTTGTAATTATTTTATTATTTTCTGTAATTTAGTGTTTGCTTTTTTTCGTACTTTAGTTTATTTAATTTAATTGTAATTAATTGTAGTTAATTTAGGGAATTAATTTAATTATAGTGTAGTGTTAGGTGTAATTGTAACTTAGGTTAGGTTTTATTTTACAGGTAAATTTGTCTTTATTTTAACTAGGTAGTTATTAAATAGTTAATAACTATTTAATAACTATTGTGCCTAGTTAAAATAAATACAAAGTTGCCTGTAAAATAAAAATAAACCCTGAGATAGCTACAATGTAACTATTAGTTATTGTAGCTATCTTAGGGTTTATTTTATAGGTAAGTATTTAGTTTTAAATAAGAATAATGTAGTTAATAATAGTAATTTTATTTAGATTTATTTAAATTATATTTAAGTTAGGGGGGTTAGGTTTAGGGTTAGACTTAGAATTAGGGGTTAATAACTTTATTATAGTGGCGGCGACGTGGGGGGTGGCAAATTAGGGGTTAATAACTATAATGAAGGTGTCGGCGATGTTGGGGGCGACAGATTAGGGGTTCATAAGTATAATGTAGGTGGCGGCGGTGTTGGGAGAGGCAGATTAGGGGTTAATAATATTATGCAGGTGGCGACGATGTCGGGGGCGGCAGATTAGGGGTTAATAAGTGTAAGATTAGGGGTGTTTAGACTCGGGGTTCATGTTAGGGTGTTAGGTGTAGACATAAAAAGTATTTCCCCATAGGAATCAATGGGGCTGCGTTAGGAGCTGAACGCTGCTTTTTTGCAGGTGTTAGGTTTTTTTCAGCCGAATCTGCCCCATTGATTCCTATGGGGAAATCGTGCACAAGCACATTTAGCCAGCTCACCGCTACCGTAAGTAGCGCTGGTATTGAGGTGAGATGTGGACCTAAATTTTGCTCTCCGCTCAATTATTCTAAAAACCCGTAATACCAGCGTTGTTTGTAGGTGAACGGTGAGCATAAACTGCTCGTTAGCACCGCAAGCCTTACCGACAAAAACTCGTAATCTAGCCGATAGTTATCCAATCACAAGAGACAAATGTGTGCAGGCACCAATCAGCAGCTATCTCCCATTAGTGTAGAATATGTGCATATTCTTTTTCAACAAGGGATACCAAGAGAACGAAGCACATTTGAAAATAGAAGTGAAGTTAACAGTATCTAATAAGTTAAAATGACATGCTCTCAGTCATGCAAGTTTAATTTTGACTTTCTTATCCCTTTAAACACTCGGCTACATAAATGATATATAGCTAATTAATATATATATATATTTTGTGTATTATAAACAGGCTGGCAATTTCCACTAATCCTGGGCTAGTAAGAATATGTTTGTTTGTTTTTTCATTTTTTTTTATATTTTTTTTTATTGCGAACACATACAAAATAATATACATATATAAAATCATACAGAGTAAAGTACAAGTTTTTATTAAGTTTATTCACTGCAAACATTTATGATGTGCTAATTGTCTAGCACAATTTTTTACCCTCCTAGAGCCATAGGGGTCAATTTATCAAGCTCCGTACGGGGCTTGATGCCCCTTGTTTCCGACGAGCCTTCAGCTAAAGACCGCTGCTCCATAACTTGTCCGCCTGCTCTGAGGCCGCGGACAGAAATCAACCCGATCGAATACGATCAGGTTGATTGACACCTCCTGCTAGCGGCCGATTGGCTGCAAATCTGCAGGGGGCGGCATTGCACCAAGAGTTCACAAGAACTGCTGGTGCAATGATAAATGCCGACAGCGTATGCTGTCGGCATTTAAACAAACTTTTATTTGTGACGTTTCAGGACAAAACACAGTCCCTTCCTTTGACAAACAACTCATGTGAAAAACAAACCTTTAAAGGCCAATAGAAACTCCCCCAGATCACAGACAATCCCGGCTGTCTGTGTGCAAAAACATATGGCTAGATCACGAGTTTTGACGGTAAGGCTGTGCGGTGCTAATGAGCCTTTTTTCCTTACCGCTCACTTAAGACAACGCTGGTATTACAAGTTTTCTGCAAGCCGGCGTTAGCCAAAGAAAAGTGAGCATTGAGCAAAATTTAGCTCCACATCTCACCTCGATACCAGCGTTGCTTACGGTAGCGGTAAGCTGGCTAAACGTGCTCGTGCACGATTTCCCCATAGGAAACAATGGGGCTGAGCGGGCTGAAAAAAAACCTAACACCTGCAAAAAAGCAGCGTTCAGCTCCTAACGCAGCCCCATTGTTTCCTATGGGAAAAAATAAGTTATGTCTGCACCTAACACCCTAACATGAACCCTGAGTCTAAACACCCCTAATCTTACACTTATTAACCCTTAATCTGCCACCCCCGACATCGCCGACCCCTGCATTATATTATTAACCCCTAATCTGCCGCTCCGGACCCCGCTGCCACCTACATTATACTTATGAACCCCTAATCTGCTGCCCCCAACATCGCCGCAACTATATTAAATTTAATAACCCCTAATCTGCCACCGCCAACGTAGCCGCCACTATAATAAAGTTATTAACCCCTAAACCTAAGTCTAACCCTAACCCCCCCAACTTAAAAATAATTTAAATTAAACAAAATTAATTTAACATAATTAAATAAATTAATCCTATTTAAAACTAAATACTTACCGATAAAATAAACCCTAAGCTAGATACATTTGTAGCTATTTTAGGATTTATATTTATTTTACAGGCAACTTTGTATTTATTTTAACTAGGTACAATAGTTATTAAATAGTTAGTAACTATTTAATAACTACCTAGCTAAAATAAGTACAAAATAACCTGTAAAATAAATCCTAACCTAAGTTACAATTACACCTATCACTACACTATCATTAAACTAATTACCTAAACTACCTACAATTAATTACAATTAAATGAAATAAACTAAATTACGGAAAAACCCCCACTAAATTACAGAAAAAAAGAATTACAAGAATTTTAAACTAATTACACCTAATCTAATCCCCTAATAAAATTTTCCTACCCTATACTAAATTACAAATAGCCCTTAAAAGGGCCCTTTGCGGGGCATTGCCCCAAAGTAATCAGCTCTTTTACCTGTAAAAAAAGAAATACAACCCCCCCCAACATTACAACCCACCACCCACACATCCCTACTCTAAAACCCACCCAATCCCCCCTTAATAAAACCTAACACTACCCCCTTGAAGATCACCCTACCTTGAGCCGCCTTCATCCAGCCGGGCACAAGTGGTCATCCGATCCAGCCAAAAGTCTTCATCCGATGGGGCAGAAGAGGACATCCGGACCGGCAGATGTCTTCATCCAAGCGGCATCTTCTATCCTCTTCCATCCGACGAGGAGCGGCTCCATCTTGAAGACATCTGACGCGGAGCATCCTTCCAGCACGACGAACTAACGACGAATGATGGTTCCTTTAAATGACGTCATCCAAGATGGCGTCCCTCGGGGGGCTGACTTCCTGTTGGGCGGAGCTAGTGGAGGTTAGGCTAGCACGGAGCTCTGAGGAAAAGAGCTAACCTACATCGACCCTAAGCTTTTGGCTTCCTTGGCCCGTGTTTACAGTGGCCTGGAAGGTGTAGCTAACATCGCTACTTGCTGGGAAGTCTCACATACGCCTAAGAGGCCCTGTCAGCTAGGGTTTGACAGCAGGCGATGTCAACCTGAAGGAACCGCATCCTGGAAACAAGGAGGAGCAAGGCAGAGCCGACTCTGCTAACAGAGTCTACGGCGAGCGCGGAGTACAGCAGCAGAGACGCCGAAAAAAGGGCAGCCACCTGCATAGAAGGCGAGTGAGTAGAGACTCAACACAGTGCCCGGCGGACCGAAAACGCCAGCGGAGGATATGAAACCAGCCTATACTGAGGACTCAGAGCTGTGAGTAATAGCGGGGGCTCCCCTGCATGATCGTTGTCCATAATTAGATACGCTTGACTGTATAAGCAGACACGCTGGGGACTGAGCACGGCTAAAGGGATTACTGTTTGACTGCTTGCATTTAAAAATTGACGCCCGCACTAACAAACTTTGTACCTACGGCTCAACTTTATTCATAAGTATATACAGGAGCAGATTAGCTACAATAATCTGCTCGAAATTGAAGTATTTCAGTATGGTGAAGCCTGACTTGTGAGCAACAGCTGGGGTGCCTCTGCAGGAATTCTTCCTATAACGAGACATAGCTGTTACGATAAACAGGTACACTGGGGCTTGACTACACCTAAAAAAAATTTTTTGAACTGAGACTGCTTGCCTGTTTGCCTGCTTGTATTCATATTTAAACCCTGTCTGCTTGTACTAACAACTCTGTGCTTACGGTCCAATCCTAACAATAATCACAAAGAGGATCATACTTCCTGGGACAAAAAGTACTGCTGGCAAAGATAAAAATATTAGTCCAGATATAGGACAGAAATATTTGCGATAATAGCTGACTTTGATTCTAGAATTTAATAGGAATGACCGTACACGATATTGTTTACTAAGGAGGGGTGTGGCAGACAGGCCTGAAAGAGGGCAAGTAGCCGCATAGAAGGCGAGTGGCAAAATTGTTCAGTGAGTCACTTTAGTGCCCAGTTGATTTAGACTCTCAGTTAAAAATAAAGAGAGAGAGGGGGAGAGTTGAAGAAAAAAAGAGGGGAAAGAAAAGGAAAGTCTTTTGAAAGTTTTCCAACACTGTCAAACCAGACTTGCTAGCAACAGCTCGGGATCCCTTGCATGACCTTTCTTTATTTGCTGTTTTGCTGAGGAGCATAAGCGGGAAGTTGGGGTCTGTTAATGGCTAAAGGGCACTAACTGAGACGGAAAAGCTGCCTGCTTGCACTAACAATATCACGCTTATGACTTAAAAACACAATTCTACTTAAGGGAAAAAAATACTCCACTCAGTTTAATTGATACACAAACACATAAAAAGGCCTTTAACATCTGGGAAAAAGCAAAAGATCCTGACAACAACACTAAGGACTACCTGGCTATTGATTTGTGTTTAATTGAGCACTTTCCGCATAGAGACTGTGAGAGCTCTGTCTATCGGGAGGAGGGAAAAATGTTACAGGAATGGGACAGTATTTCTTCTCATATATGTTTATTCTCTCTCACTTTTTTCTAATAAGAAATGTGTCTGGGACTGACTAAGTGAAGCAAATCTTGTGCCTGTTCCAGAGACAGTCTGAGGAGTTAGAGAGTTTGCTGGGCTATTTTGTGCTCTTTGTGTTTTTGTTTTTGTTCTTTGTCACCTTTTTTTTTTTTTTTTTTGTGCTCCTTTGGCTAGTAGATAATCTGAGGTGTATTTACTAAAGTATTAACATAAGGACATTTGCATGTAGTAATGCAATAAGGTCCGCTAGTATTGAGTGACCATTCTATTAAGCTCTGTACCAAAGGTTTACCCCCCGCTCTCTCTCTATAAGAATATATTTTGATTAATGTGTAGTTATCAAAATTGTGTCGTAAGGAGATTTGGAGGTAACAATACTTACAAGATATCTAGGTATTTGAGGACCACTAATTTAAATTTGGCATCAAATATGGGAGTTTAAAATAGCTCCGCCTCTAATACCGTCCTCCCTTGACCTATAATATAGAAGTTGAAATAGTGAAAGGTCAGGGAAACATAACAGTGTAGTAGGAATAAGATTCTGCTAGTGATTTTTCTGCTTGCGTAGCTATTCAGATTGATAATAGACATTAGAGGATCTAACATAAATTCCTCTTAGGCCGCTTTATTCTTACTATAGATTTAAGGGCAGGTGGCACTGCATTTATTACACGTACACTAAGATTTTCTTTTTTGTGATCTCACACTCACCTTTTTAACCTTACCCCCCCCCCTTTCTCTATTCTTTCAATACCCAGCCCATTTTGTATACGGCACATTGACACAACTACACTGTTGTATATTTTCTCACGAACACGATCCCCACCCTTTCGTCTCACTTGCTTTTTGCCCCCTTCCATTTCTACACAACACTCTCTGTGATAAAAACACAATATTGCTATCTCTATGGACAAATATATGTCACACTCAAAATCTAATTCACCTGCAATGCCACCTAAACACAAGGATAGAAGGCCTAAGCCCAATGAACTAGAAACTAGCAATGAGGGAAACTCGAATAATATTGATAATACAGCACTTCTCCATCAGATTTCAGATCTGCTAATGCCTCAATTTGATGTAGTGAAACAGGACATAGCCAGTTTGACAACTGAGATTAGACAATTTTCATCTAGAATGTCTGAGTTGGAAACTAGAGTTTCGAATATCGATGACAGGATTATCACCCAGGAACAAATAGCCACCAGCCAGGATAAGAGGCTAACTGCACTACACTCTAGTAAAGAGGAGTTAGAGGACAGGTAACGTCGCAATAACCTTAGAGTTATTGGCCTCCCAGAAAGTGGGGAATTTATGGATCTTTTAAAATTTGCCTCCACTACACTTCCCAGACTCGTAGGTAGCCAGACAGAAAATTTAGTAATCCCAGTGGAAAGAGCCCATAGAATTGGCCCAGTCCGGAATAAGATGGATGGGATGGTTAGACCTAGACCTGTAATCATCAGATTTTTAAATTTTCAAGACAAATTTCACATATTGAGGCTTTACCGTTTCCGATAATAGGCTTAAAAATTTTTTACGACAATGTCACTCTTGCTGTTAATGTCTTCACGAATGGAGATATATGTTGCTTCCCTGTTATTTTTTATACTTTTAAGTTTTACTCATATTTTTGCCTGGTTTCCCCCCCCTCTTTTTTGCCTTTCCTCCCCCCCCCCCTCCCCCCTCCTTGGGTTTTCTCTCCCCCACAACCAAATTGCTAATTAATGGTTCACAGACTTAATTTTTTGTCTTGGAATATAGGGGGAATTTCCTCCCCGATAAAACGGAAATTAATAATTAAACATTTAAGCACCCATAAACCAGACATAGCTCTTATACAGGAGACGCATTTATCCTCTATAGAAGCACCAAAACTTAAAACTAAATGGGTAGGGGAGGTGGTCTATACACCATACAATCAGCGAAAAAGGGGGCTGGCAATACTGTTTAATAAGCAGTTGAATTACCAGATACTGTCATCAGATAATGACAAAGAAGGAAGGTATCAAATCTTAGAAGTCCAAATTAATAAAAATGATTTTGTTTTATGTAATCTTTATGGTCCGAATAAAACGGAGAAAGAATTTTGGGAAATGTTAAGTCTTAAACTATTTCAGTTTGTAGGAAAAAATATAATAGTGGCGGGTGACTATAATATGACATTTTCACATATCCTTGATAGATTCAACAGTAAATCTACGGATAAGAAGACAAGGGAAGCTATAATACTTCGCAGGTTCTGTCAGAAGCTTGCCCTTAAGGATATCTGGCGAGCACAGCACCCAGATCATAGAGAATATACGTGCGAATCAAAGTCCTTTAGATCTTTCTCAAGAATTGACTTCTTCCTAATTTCTACTTCATTGATGAGGCTAGATATCAAAACTGATATAAAGGAAATTAAGCTTTCTGATCACGCAATTATCTCCTTAGAGATAAAATATAAAGACCCTATACAAGGTAATAAAGCCCGGTTCTTCTTTCCCCAGTATCTCACTCATAGTATAAAATTTAGAGCTTGGCTACAAGATAGGTGGAGAGAGTTTTCAGATTTTAATAAGGATTATAGAGATAAACCGGAAGTATTCTGGGAGACCGCAAAAGCGGTGTTGAGGGGAGAAATAATAGCCTATCTGATCAGATATAAGGCATTAAGAAAACAGAGGGAAGATCAGCTAGCCAACACAGTTAAAAACGCTTATTCACGCTATATTCAGACTCCATCAACACCTAACTGGAATAAATATAATAATGCAAGAATAGAAAGAGATATCTTTTATAAACAAATGATGACTATGGAGGAACATAAGCAGAAAGCTTTTTTTGCTGGAAGCCAGGGTATTTCAGCAAAAATTTTAGCTAAGATTACTAAATTAAGGCAACAGAAAAATTATATATCAGCTATAAATTATCAGAACAAAAAACTTATTAAAGTTTCAGAAATAAGACAAGCTTTCCTGGATTATTTTCAAAAAGTTTACGCTTCCAGACCAGTAGACAAAGCCAACAAAAAGAAGTTTTGGCAAAAAATTAAACTACCACAAATTCTGAGTCATGATCTACAAATGCTCAATAAACCTATTTCAATGGAAGAGATAGCTGAGGCGATAAAAAAGCTTAAATCAGGTAAAACTCCCTCCCAGCTGAGTTTTATAAACTCTTACAGGAACATCTGCTTGCCCCTCTCTGTGATCTATTTAATGACTATTTTGTTAGTAATAAGACACAATCTTCTCTGTTCGCTGCCTCAAATGTGGTCCTGATTTTGAAGAAGGGAAAAGATCCTGAATTACCAACATCATATAGGCCTATATCCCTTCTGAATCAGGACTACAAGTTGATGACAGCTATCATTTCTAATAGACTGAAAAGATGTTTAGATTATATTATACATCCAGATCAGGTCGGGTTTATGACAGGGAGAAATCCAGTCAAAAACATACGAAAAGCCCAGCTAATATTAGACCTCTTTGCGAATTAAGTATTTAGAAAATCTCATTCGAGACCAGACTTAGCGATACTCATGGTCGATGCCGAAAAGGCATTCGACTCGATTGGTTGGGACCATCTCTTCACCTCGCTAGAAGGTTTCGGTATGAGAGGACGTTTTCAGCAGTTTATACGAAAGCTTTATCAAAATCCTTCTTCATCAATTATAGTTAATGGAGATACATCAGACAGGTTTCTTCTGAAGAGAGGTACGCGACAGGGTTGCCCACTGTCTCCTTTACTATTTAACCTATCGTTGGAACCTTTGGCAATTTATTTGAGACAGGAGCTGAAGGGGATAAGAATAGCAGCATCAGTCTTTTCGGTTTGGGCACAAGAAGGCCTTCATTCCTTAGGGCAGGTTTGCCAGGAAAAGAAGCTGATAGTAAAAACTTTTGATGAATTAAGAACCAAATACAATTTACCAAAAACATCGTTCTATGCTTATTTACAAATTCGTCATTGGATAGGGACTTTAAAGGTAGAAACAGGGTCCGATTTAGATATGGGTAATTTAGGCAGGATAATAAAATTACATCATGAAGGGATTAATAATATTGCACAGATATATAAATTGTTAATCAACTATCATGGAGGAATTCACATCAATACACTAGTAAGGAAGTGGAAGAAAGTTTTGCCTCAGGTGGAAGGCGAGGCGATCACTAAGAGTGTGAGTCTAGCTACTAAAGCGACGGTCTCAGTCAGTTGGCGTGAATCGCACACTAAATTAATCAATATGGCATATCTCTCACCAGCCAGGTTAGCTAAATGGGACGGAGGGGTAGGTTCATGTCCCAAGTGCAGGAAGGAAATGGCAGATCTATTACACTGTATATGGACATGTCCTAAAGTTATACAATTCTGGAAAAAAGTAAACTTTTGGTGTAATAAGGTTATGGGAATACAGATTAAAATTACAGTAAGTGAAATTCTCCTTCTATTTAAATATGACATAGCAAAAGCTAATTTTAAATTTCTGAACGTAGTGATATTAGTGGGAAGAAATGTGATATTTACGAATTGGAAGGCTAAAACAAACCCCAGATTTTCAGAATTTCTGAAGAAGGTCCAGTATCAAATAATATTAGAACAGTATAATATGAAAAACTATAATAACAGGCAATTACAGCAATTTTTCACTAAGTGGAAGTGGACGATTCTATCCTTCCCCATGATAGTTCAACTCCAATTAACTTTTCCTTTCAAAAAGTCGGAGTGGTTTAAACAACAAGTAGAAAGGGGACAGTTCCCAAGAACATGGCTACCGAATCAGGACCAGTAGTGGGGGAGAGGCTCCCCTCTTCCCTCCTTTTCCCTCCCCATCCCCCCCTTTTCTTTATTTCTATTGATTTATTTACCTATTTTTACATTTTTTTTTCTCTCCCTTTTTGGTAAGCTAGTGTTAATTTAACTAGCTAACCCAAACTGCGATGGGAGGAACACTGGCTCTCTTAAGGACATAGACCTTGGGAGCTGGTGCACTGACCTCGCGGACATCAGCTAGACTGAATTCAGTTCTATTTGATATATTGAATTACCTGAAGCTAGAATTAAATTTAAAGCTGGAAAAGTCAGCAATTTCTGTAATAATTTCCTCCCGTAAGGGTAAAGAAAATACTGTATTAGTTAGTAGATATGGGTAGGAAAGGCGGGCTAATGTTACGACTGCATGTTTGAAAATGTTATGTGTTGATTCTTGTGAATATATTGATACCATAATACTAAAAAACTCAATAAAAATTATTAAAAAAAAAAAAAAAAAGATGGCGTCCCTCGAATTTCGATTGGCTGATAGGATTCTATCAGCCAATCGGAATTAAGGAAGGAAAAATCCGATTGGTTGATTTAATCAGCCAATTGGATTGAAGTTCAATCCGATTGGCTGATTGGATCAGCCAATAGAATTAACCTTGCATTCTATTGGCTGATCCAATCAGCCAATCGGATTGAACTTCAATTCGATTGGCTGATTAAATCAGCCAATAGGATTTTTCCTACCTTAATTCCGATTGGCTGATAGAATCCTATCAGCCAATCGGAATTTGAGGGACGCCATCTTGGATGACGTCATTTAAAGGAACCGTCATTCATCGATAGTTCATCGTGCTGGAAGGATGCTCCGCGTCGGATGTCTTCAAGATGGAGCCGTTCCTCGTCGGATGGAAGAAGATAGAAGATGCCGCTTGGATGAAGACGTCTGCCGGTCCGTATGTCCTCTTCTTACCGGGTAGGATGAAGACTGCTGCTGGTCTGGATGTCCTCTTCTGCCCCATCGGATGAAGACTTCTGGCCGGATCCGATGACCACTTGTGCCTGGCTGGGTGAAGACGGCTCAAGGTAGGGTGATCTTCAAGGGGGTAGTGTTAGGTTTTATTAAGGGGGGATTGGGTGGGTTTTAGAGTAGGGGTGTGTGAGTGGTGGGTTGTAATATTGGGGGGGGTATTGTATTCTTTTTTTTACAGGTAAAAGAGCTGATTACTTTGAGGCAATGCCCCGCAAAAAGCCCTTTTAAGGGCTATTTGTAATTTAGTATAGGGTAGGAAAATTTTATTATATTGGGGGGCTTTTTTATTTTATTAGGGGGATTAGATTATGTGTAATTAGTTTAAAATTCTTGTAATTCTTTTTTTTTCTGTAATTTAGTGTTTTTTTTTCCGTAATTTAGTTTATTTCATTTAATTGTAATTAATTGTAGGTAGTTTAGGTAATTAGTTTAATTAGCGTGTAGTGTTTGGTGTAATTGTAACTTAGGTTAGGATTTATTTTACAGGTAATTTTGTACTTATTTTAGCTAGGTAGTTATTAAATAGTTAATAACTATTTAATAACTATTGTACCTAGTTAAAATAAATACAAAGTTGCCTGTAAAATAAAAATAAATCCTAAAATAGCTACAATGTAACTATTAGTTATATTGTAGCTAGCTTAGGGTTTATTTTATCGGTAAGTATTTAGTTTTATAAAGGATTAATTTATTTAATTATGTTAAATTAATTTCGTTTAATTTAAATTATATTTAAGTTAGGGGGGGTTAGGGTTAGACTTAGGTTTAGGGGTTAATAACTTTATTATAGTAGCGGCAACGTTGGGGTCGGAAGATTAGGGGTTAATAATTGTAGGTAGGTGTCGGCGACGTTGGGGGGGCAGATTAGGGGTTAATAAAATTTAACTAGTGTTTGCGGCGGTTTAGGGGTTAATACATTTATTAAAGTGGTGGCGATGTCCGGTCGGCAGATTAGGGCGGGGATAATAATTGTAGGTAGGTGGCGGCGACGTTGCGGGTGGCAGATTAGGGGTTAATAAATATAATGTAGGTGTCGGCGATGTTAGGGGCAGCAGATTAGGGGTTCATAGGTATAATGTAGGTGGCAGCGATGTCCGGTCGGAAGATTAGGGGTTAAAAAATTTTATTATAGTGTTTGCGATGTGGGGGGGCCTCGGTTTAGGCGTTAATAGGTAGTTTATGGGTGTTAGTGTACTTTGTAGCACTTTAGTCAAGAGGTTTATGTTCTGGCGTTAGCCCATAAAACTCTTAACTACTGACTTTTTAATGCGGTAGGAGTCTTGGAGGTAGAGGCTGTACTGCTCACTTCTTCCAAGACTCGTAATACCAGCGTTAGGCAAATCCCATTAAAAAGATAGGATACGCAATTGACGTAAGGGGATTTGCGGTAGCCTCGAGTCACGGAAAAAAGTGAGCGGTACACCTGTACCTGTCAGACTCGTAATACCAGCGGGCGTTAAAAAGAGGTCCCAACGCTGCTTTTTAAGGCTAACACCAAACTCATGATCTAGCCGATAGTGTCCTGATAGGATAACAAATATTCAGCTAGATTACGAGTTTTGTGTTATGAGTGAAAAAGCTTCATAACTCTGCTTTTTCACTACCGCTGCTATTACAAGTCTTTTAGGTATAGCTGTACCGCACACTTTTTTGGCCGTCACGCAACATAACTACCGCACATTTCAAAAAGTCATTTTTCAATGGGACTTCCCCAGTGCCTGTCCGGCCAAAAAGTGAGCGGTACAGCCTATAACTAAAAGATCTGTACCGCCACCTGAAAGTCAGTAGTTATGGGCTTTACATTACAGAGCTGTACCATAAAACTCATAACTAAAGTGTTACAAAGTACACTAACACCCATAAACTACCTATTAACCCCTAAACCGAGGCTCTCCCGTAATAAAATTATTAACCCCTAATCTGCCGCTACGGACATCGCCGCCACTATAATAAACATATTAACCCTTAAACCGCCATACTCCTGCATTGCAAACACTAGTTAAAAATGATTAACCCCTAATCTACTGCCCCAATGTCGTTGCCACCTACATACACTTATTAACCCCTATTCTGCTGTCCCTAACATCGCCAAAACCTACATTACTGTTATTAACCCCTAATCTGCTGCCCCCAAAATCGCCGCCAGCTAACTACACTTATTAACCCCTAATCTGCTGCCCCCAATGTTGCCTCCACTATACTAAAGTTATTAACCCCTGAAACCTAACCCGAAGTCTAACCCTAACGTAACCCTAACCCTAACACCCACTAACTTTAACATAATTAAAATAATTCCAAATAAAAATTACAATTAATACCTAAATTATTCCTATTTAAAACTAAATAAATACCTGTAAAATAAAACCTAAGCTAGCTACAATATAATTAATATTGTATCTAGCTTATGTTTTATTTTTATGTCACAGGTACGTTTGTATTTATTTTAACTAGGTAGACTAGTTAGTAAATAGTTATTAACTATTTAAAAACTACCTAGCTAAAATAAATACAAAGTTACCTGTAAAATAAAACCTAACCTGTCTTATACTAAAACCTAACATTACACTAAAATTTAATTAATAAAAATAATAAACACTAAATTACACAAAATAAAAAAGAAATTTAAACTATTTAAACTAATTACACCTAATTGGAATTCAAGGGACGCCATCTTGGATGCCGTCATTTAAAGGAAATTTCATTCTTCAATAGCCATCGAAAGAAGATGAAGCTCCGCGCCGGATGTCTTGAAGATGGAGCCGCTCCGAGTTGGAAGGATGAAGATAGAAGATGCTGTCTGGATGAAGACTTCTGCCTGCCTGGAGGACGACTTCTTGCCGCTTGGATGAAGACTTCTCCCGGCTGGATGAGGATAGATGTCCTTTTAAGGGCCATTGGCAGCTTAATGTAGGCTAGGTTTTTTTTATTTTGGGGGGGCTTTTTTATTTTGAAAGGGCTATTAGATTAGGTGTAATTAGTTTAAATATTTGATAATTTCTTTTTTATTTTGTGTAATTTAGTGTTTATTATTTTTTGTAATTTAGATAAATGTATTTTTTAAATTTAATTTTAGTGTAATGTTAGGTTTTAGTGCAAGACAGGTTAGGTTTTATTTACAGGTAAGTTTGTATTTATTTTAACTAGGTAGTTATTAAAGGGACACTGAACCCAATTTTTTTCTTTCATGATTCAGATAGAGCATGCAAATTTAAGCAACTTTCTAATTTACTCCTATTATCAATTTTTCTTCGTTCTCTTGCTTTCTTTATTTGAAAAAGAAGGCATCTAAGCTATTTTTTTGGTTCAGGACCATGAAAAGCACTTGTTTATTGGTGGGTGAATTTATCCACCAATTAGCAAGAACAACACAGTGTGTTCACCAAAAATGGGCCGGCATCTAAACTTACATTCTTGCATTTCAAATAAAGATTCCAAGAAAACAAAGAAAATTTGATAATAGGAGTAAATTAGAAAGTTGCTTAAAATTACACGCACTATCTGAATCACGAAAGAAAAAAATTTGGGTTCAGTGTCCCTTTAAATAGTTAATAACTATTTACTAACTAATCAACCTAGTTAAAATAAATACAAACTTAACTGTGAAATAAAAATAAAACCTAAGATAGCTACAATGTAACTATTAGTTATATTGTAGCTAGATAAGGGTTTATTTTACAGGTAAGTATTTAGTCTTAAATAGGAATTATTTACCTAATTATAGTAATTTTTGTTTAGATTTATTTTAATTATATTAAAGTTAGAAGTGTTAGGGTTAGACTTAGGTTTAGGGGTTAATATATTTATTTAGTGTTAGTGATGTGGGAGGCCAGAGGTTTAGGGGTTAATAACTTTAGTATAGTGGCGACGACGTTGGGCGCAGCAGATTAGGGGTTAATAAGTGTAGGTGGTGGCGGCGACATTGGGGGTGGCAGATTAGGGGTTAATAACTGTAATGTAGGTGGCGGCGATGTTAAGGGCGGCAGATTAGGGGTTAATAACATTATGTAGGGGGAGGCGATGTTAGGGGCAGCAGATTAGGGGTGTTTAGACTCGGGGTTTATGTTAAGGTGTTAGGTTTAAACATACATTTTTTTATCCCCATAAACTTTAATGGGGCTGCGTTACGGAGCTTTACGTTAGGCTTTTTTTTAGCTGGCTCTCCCCATGGGGGGTCTATGGGGAAATCGTGCACGAACACGTAAAAACAGCTCAAAGCAGCGCTGGTATTTGTGTGCGGTATGGAGCTTAACTCTGCCATATTGCCCACAAACGCCGTTTTTTTTAAAACCTGTAATAGCAGCGCTATTAAAGGTGAACGGTGGAAATAACTTGCAAGTTATTACCGAGCCACTCATAACGCAAAACTCGTAATCTGGCCGACTGTTAATTAAATCTGTGACAATTATATATAACAAATATTGATGGTGCAATAATGTGCATAGTGCATAATGTGTCAAACCAGCAGTGATCGGTCATGAAAAGTATGTTAGGAAACTGTCATAATCGATAATCTTAAACCCAGTTAAATCAACCGGTACAATCAACCAATGGTAATCAGAGTAGAATACAACACCCCTATGTCTGCACCACCAATATTTGTTATATATATAATTGTCACATATTTAAATTAACAGTACTTGTTATCCTATCAGGACACTATGTTTTTGCACACGGACAGCCGGGATTGGCTGTGATCAGGGGGAGGGTTCTATTGGCCTTTAAGGGTTTGTTTTTCAGAGAAAGGGACTGTGTTTTGTCCCGAAACGTCACCAATAAAAGTTTGTTTGTTGTCACAGACGGCTAAAGACCAGTGAGTGCTAATTTTATATAGTATACTTGAATTTTTGATAGCACCCTGGCAGATATTAACTGATGGTGAGAGTGCATACACCTGAACTGCTTAAACTATATATATATATATATATATATATATATATATATATATATATATATATATATATATATATATATATATATATAAATACCTATACCAATATCAATTCCTATAGATATATAGGTATAGATATATATTTTACAGTAGCATTGTCAGATATATATAGAAATAAATATCTAATAATAAAAATTAAAAAATAATTCTATGTGAAATAGGCCTTTCACGCTTTAAGTCTAAAGTGGTGTCAGGTAAACACACATGAAGAATTAGGTATCTTAAGGTGGATGGGAATATCAAACATAAATATAAAATTATTAATAATAATTATTAATAAGTATTAGATACTATATAAAAAAATAATACATTATAGAATATACTGTATATACTGAAATTCCCGGTAGAAAAGGGGTTAAATAACCCCTGTCTAGAAGTCTCCATTGTTTGTTGAAATCATTGTTGTTGTTTTTTTTTGGCTGAATTCCTAAGTCAGCTTTTCACCCTTCCATACTTTACTGAGCACGTAACTAAAAAAAATATAAAGTATTATCTTCCAGCAGCGCAGATATTTTCCCACGTCATCTTCTCTTTAATGTGCCAATATGAACATATTTTCATTTTCCCCAGGCAGCAATGCTATACAGTATGCATGTATGTATATATATATATATATATATATATATATATATATATATATATATATATATATATATACAGTATATATATATATATATATATATATAAAAAACATTTTTAATACAGGTTTTATTGAAGTAGTGAAAATGCATTACAAAGTACAAAAGACTTTTTCAGTAACAAATAAGAAGTTCTCTATTGAAGTGAGGCATTTAGGCATTAGTTCTCCAAAGCGTTTATAAACAGATCATTTCATGACATAAGCAGAGGGAATGTAGATAACCGCTATTATGGATAAAGTCACTGTGTATTTTTGCATGAATCCTGTAGTCGTTTTAAATTTTTATATATTATTAACAGTAGCATATTAAAATAAAGTGAACATCTATAACATAAAGGTAGTAGTTGTATGGATCAGTATACCATAGGTTTTCAAGCTAAAACTGCCTGGAGAGATAGAAGAATTTTTTTTTTAATTTTTTTTTTAAAAATGTAAGATTATAAAAGGGGAAAGGAGGGTGTTGAGGAGAAGAGGTAGATAAGTAGGGGGAGGGAAGGTGGTTGCATAAACCAATTAAAGTGGTTTGCCCTCTTACCTTAGCAACGTAATTTATTGTAAGTCAAGTCAAAGTACTGGTACCTTTCCAAGTGTAAGAGGTGGGTGACTGCAGCTTTCTATTCAGGGAGGTTTGGAATAGTTTGTCTTTTGCAATGTTTGGGAATTAGTCCTTTGGCTCCGTTAATCATGGTCAGGAAGAGAGACCTCTTAATCTTGTCTTTGAACTTTAGTAAATCATGATACAGTAATAAGCCTGGTTCAGGCTGGATAGCACCAACCAGCCCCCCCACCCCAGGATCCTGCTCATCTCTGCAAATGTTTCCTCTCAAAAGGAGCCAAGCTTTGGGCAGTGCCACCAGAAATAGAGTAAAGTACCCTCTCCTCCACAACCCCTCCAGCATTGTCCATTTGATTGGGAGTATATATTGTTTAGTCTATCTGGGGTCAAGTACCATCTACTCATGAATTTATAATGTATCTCCTGGATTTTGGTTAAGACAGTTGCTTTTTTTAGTAAGGTCAAGCATTTTGTACCAGTCCTTGGCCTGAATGGTTCACCCAAGTTCTCTATGACAATTATTAATTTCTCTCTGGATATTGCATTACAAATAGCAGTTTCAGATAATGGGTATGAAGAATTGGAAAAGTTGGTGTAACAGGTCCAGGCTAATCTCTGTCTTTTCTAGGACCCGTATAAGAGGGGAACAAGGAGAAGAGATATGGCACTGTATGTATGTTATCTTGTCCCATTCAGTGAAAAATTCCTTAAATAAAGGGTATTGTGAAATCAGTTTAGGGTGCGGGCTCAGGGATACCCACGACAGTGCACAAACATTGCCTCTCTCTAGAATACCCTACTCTAGTTTTACCAATGCCTTATGGGCCAGGTTATGGCACATTTCTTAAAGTCTCTGCAGGTATATAAAGCGCCAGTACATAGAAAGATTGAGGACTCCCAAGCCACCATTTTCCCACAGTAGATGTAATGTTCTCGTCTATTAATTCTAGGTCTTGTGCCCTGCCAAATGTAGGCTTCAATTGCTTTTTGAATGTGTGAGATGTATTGAGTGTCATACTGATGGTTTGTAAAATATAAAGGACCCTGGGTAGGATGTTCATCTTTATTACATTTACAAATCATAACCAAGAAATGGATTTATGTTTATAGTTGGAGAGATCTCGAATTATATAATCTCTTAGTTTTTTGTAGTTAAAATTGACCAGGTCATTGACCCAGGGTTGATGATAAATCCCTAAATAATTAAGGTCATGTTTTTTTATTTTGATAAGGCAGGACTTTCAAGAGTTTTAATGGTGGTATATGACTCCAAAATATTAAGGAGTTCGGACTTAGAAAGATTAAGATGGTAGTGGGAGACTGTGCTAATGTGTATTTCCCTTGATGTGAGGGGTTGATTACACTCTAGTGGCAAATTGCACTTGAAATGGCATTTTGCTTTCTGCCCAAATTGGTCATTGAATTTCTTGAAGTGAAGGTCAATTTCGATGAATTAGTGCCTGGTTTTTAATAATTCTATTTAAAACAAGGGCACTTTAATTCATCAAAATTGATATTTCACTCGTTTTCTTCAAAAACGTACCTTTTAAGCCTGACAGCCGCTGCAGCGCTTCCTCCGCCCGTCACAAGCCCTCTTTGTGGGTCCAAAATAACGAATCTGGCTTCCTCCAATCACGGCATTGCCTCAGGCCGTGATTGGAGGAAGCCGGATTTGTCATTTCTGACGTATGAAGAGGCTTCCGATGGCCGGGGGAATCGCTAGGGTGGCTATCAGTATTAAAAGGTAAGTTTTTGATGAAAACAAGTAAAATGTCAATTTCGATTAATTAAAATGCCCTTGTTTTTAATAGTATTATTAAAAACCGGGCACTAATTCATCGAAATTGACCTTCACTTTAAATTGATTAGTCTGCAGTAGTGAACACCTTTTCAACAGAAAAGATCCCGAAAAGGCCTTTTCATGTGTAAAGTACCTGTACTTGATATAAAAACTGAGAGGTCAACTGAAACTGACTGATACAATAGCCCTTTCTCAGCTCTTAAGGTTATAGAAAAGGTCTATTCAAGCACTTTGAAACACACTGTCATGACTGTGTTTGGATATGGAGGCCCCTATAAAACTCGGTCACGAAGGCAAAATCTCATTTGAATGTCTTTAATGTAGTTACAATGTTCAAATGCAGCAGTTTCACACTTTACAGTTTAAGTTCTTTTAAAATACAGTACAGTGTATAAAAAGATAAGTCATTTCAATCAGTGGAGGCTCCTCCATAGGACCACAGGTGCACGTGAACCCCCCTAGGAGCCCTGAGAGAAAAAAAAAAAAAGTTTTTGGTTAAATAAATATACATTTTCCAATAGCCCCCTAGTCCAGTCCAATTTTGTAAAAAAAAAAAAATGCAGTTTTTACTTTTATCTATTGCACCGCACGTGTGAAAGATAGAAGTTTAGGCTTCAAGCCCTAAGCACTTATTTCTTAGCACCTGCAGCACCGCCCCCAACCCTGTCCTGTACAGCTAAGCGGCTCCACAGTAAAAAAAACATGGCTTTTAGCAAGGATCCAAAAATACGTTCACGGGTGCTATTGTGATCCAACTGTATTGCAAAGTGGCCTTTATGACCAAAAAACCTATAGATTGTGATCAGCGCCTACGTCACTACCAAATGTCAATGTGGAAGCCCTGCTATTGAGCACTTTGGATTGCTGATGTTCACTCCCAATACTTAAAGAAGACATGCTTGACGGAGCATGACTGAGACGGGACTGTAAGTGGGGTGAAGACCTTAAACTTTTTTTTTCTAGACCCCATTGGTTGCCAGTCCTCCTCTGGCCACTTCTGCAACCCATGTGACTGTAGAGGTATGTATGTGTATGCTATACAATTTGCTTGCACTCATGTTTTTGATAACAATATTTCTGTAATTTGTCTGTGCTTATAAATGTATATATCCAACTATATTGTATTTTATAATGCTTGAAGGAAAATAAATAATGTCTTATTATCTAAAGCTGCAATACATTTTGATGTATTATTTAACACAAATATTCAGGGAGCAAGTCAGCTTTGGATAATGAAAATTGTGTGTGTATGTGTATATATGTATGTGTGTGTGTACGTGTGTGTATATGTATATATGTGTATAAGGTTCTTGGACAGAGGGTATTCCAAGCGAAATGTAAGAAAGGCATTTAATAATGCTGCACATATAAATCGAAACACACTTCTTGTACAAAAAGAAAAAACAATAGACTCAAAAATAAGGCTGGTCACAGACTACAACTGTCATTGGAACGCCCTAAGGGAAATTCTGGCCAAGAATTGGAAAATTCTTATGAGTGATGTGGGAGTATCAAAAGAAGTTGGAGACTATCCAAATATCACAGCTAGACGAGCTTCCAACCTGAAGGACAAGCTCGTAAGAAGCCAATATAGGTCTGAACAAAAACAGACAGACTGGCTCACAAGACATAGGTCATCTGGTAACCACCCTTGTGGTCGATGCGTGGCATGTAAATTCATGGTCAAAACGAAAGATTTTGGCACCCTCACAGGGAAAAGGTACAAGTTAAAACATTTTATTAACTGCAATACAGAAGGAGTAATCTATTTACTCTCCTGCAGCTGCCCACGTTTTTACGTAGGAAAAACGAGGAGAGCCATAAAAGACCGAATCACAGAACATTGTGACGATGTAAAAAACAAAAACCAGAAGAGTAATGTTGCAAAACACTATGAACTGGTACACGACTGCAATCCTGACTCTCTAAAATTCATTGGTATAGATAGAGGAATTACCAATGGCAGAGGAGGTGACAACGATAAGATCCTCCTGCAGAAAGAATGCAGGTGGATCTTTGAGTTGGGGACTCAACTGCCGGATGGTCTAAACGATAAACTTGACATGGCCTGTTTTCTATAGGACAGCAAAATTTCTAGAAAGCCCACTTCAAAGGCACAATTTCTGGACAATGCTATATGAATTGTTTTTTAATAAAAACTACATAGTAATTATAGGTGTGAGATAACCTTATATATATCCAGATAAGTTATTCAATTATAGGAATATTCATCTAGAGTTAACTATTGCAGTATACCTGCAAAATGATTTATGTTCTTTCTTTAATTAGAATAATCTATGTATAGATATGCAACAAACCTTCACCTCCAGCAGGGGCGCTATTACAAAACGCTATAAAAAGGGACTAGCTAGTCCTCTCCATATACCGCCCTGACGAAGCCCGGTCTGTCTATCAGCCCTGCGGGTGAAACGCGCGTCGGCATTGGCTAAGCCGACCGGCCTACGTGGTGCACGCTACTAACACAGCCTCCAGACCGCATGGATGATGATACCTGCGGTGAACACAGAAGCGCAACAAATGTAACTTGAGGATCAAATAAGTTACGAGGACGCATCTTGCCACAGCGATATGTCTGAATGAAATAGCAAGGTCGTATATGTTCTATAATGGTTCACTAATATGGACTGTATCACGGTCACACACAATTACGGATACAATTGCCCTTTACTTTTGATAACTTGCATGCCTAGGTGGTCCGTAAGCAACATACTTACAAAGAACGTTGACTCTGGGTACTGTTATAATAAAGTGATTGTAAATTTTTCCGGTTTTGAAAATATAGTTCTTTAGACAAACATTATATTAATCATACCGCCACTATAATTTTTTGAAAAAGTTGGTAATATGTTTTTAATTTTATATTGCAAATATCAACTATTTACTATACCTGCTCCTCCCACAGTCTACTTCCTTATTTTCATCCACATTACGTATACAGCGGTCCCACCCGCTGTTTACGTATCAGCAATACGCGCTCCTGTTCCAGTTTGCCATTGCGCATGCGATAAATATAACGATATTATATAGTTGTGTAAATCATAATACTAATAACTTTGCATATAAATATGAACAGTATTGGTCAGAAAAATAATGCGATGTAATTACAGAATACGGAGCCCTTTGACAGATCAACTTACCAAGCTGTAAAATAATTCAGAAATGACAGGACTCCGTAAAGAAATTTATTGCGCATGCGCGAAATGTGCACGAGCTTACGCTACTCATCTGGGAACAAGAGTAGAACGCAAGCGCAAGAAGGATTCGTGACGTCAACATAAGGGGTTGGGTCCCCCTGTGGTTAGAGCCATTATTGGTTCTGAAGACATCAATGCAAATGAGAACGACTGAGCGCAAGTGCCGGGTGGAGGATGGAAATAACGGGAAAGAACACAAATTATTAAAAAACAAGGTATATACGAAATTCATAATAAATTGATGAATGAAACTCCAGTTTTTTATAAACAAACGTTAAGGATAAAGTTAGTCATGAAGCGGACTTTACATTCACTTTAATAGCTGAGGATAGCAACATTGTTGCTCATATGTCATGCTGGCTTCGTAGTAACAATACTGTGAACTGCTTTTCATCTTGCTTGCTACAATCTTCTTTGCATGCAGCCTCACTGGTCAGCATTTCAGGATCCCAGAAATACTGAGGAAATACCACCTTCTGTGCTTTATGCTATAACCCTCTATTTTGCTTACTTTTCCTACTGCAAGCTTTGCATGAATAGCTAACAAAAAGCACTAAAATGGCACATACTGTCTGTTGTTATTGCTTATAAATGTATTTTCACATGCATATTGTTAAACTCAAGGAAGCCTAACTTAGAGACCACTTAGATCCTGGTAACAATTACCATTTAATGTACTGCCCAGTATTATACTCTCCTCGTTTGGAGTACTGTGAGCAGTTGGGTGTAGTGAGTCTAAAAATAAGGCCTTCTTCCTTGACTATACATAAAATCGCTATTCACTGTATACCATATTGTGACTGTGACAACAAGTTGTGATTTGCTTCTGTTTGTGGTACCCCTATTTGACCTCTTGGATCCCACTTTCTCATACCTGCCATGGATATACCTCTCCACTAGGGGTTCTATGCGCAGCAGGGTGTAGAGGTTCCATAGAGGTATCACATATCAAGTCTATTAAGTTTTGGCTGCCTTTTTTTCTATGTACAAGCTGTGTACCCCTGACCGGTCAGGTTTTGAATACATACTCTAGTATGGATATAAGTAACTATTGTTTCCTTATTAACTTCTTACAACGAATGTGATACAGTGTGTTGTATCTTTTTCATCTGGGGAGTGGTGAGCATACAGTTGGAGGATTTCCCTGTTCACAATTGGATAAAAAATAAAAAATTCACTGCTTAAATACGGATTATGGTCTAATGAGCTTTATTTTTTCAAAAAGAGTGCTGAAATCCCTGTCTTTACACAACTAGGATTACATTCCTAGTCATTTCTCCCTTCTTTAAACCATAATATATATATATATATATATATATATATATATATATATATATATATATATATATATATATATATATATATATATATATATATATATATATATATATATATATATATGTGTGTGTGTGTGTATGCGTGTGTATGTGTGTAAAGCCTTCAATTCAACAGGAAAAAAGATTTCCTCTATCAATGCCAGAACCTCCTTGTTATGCTCAGAGAAGTGAGGGTTTTGCACGGAAGAGTCTATTTTCAAAGTAATTAAAAAAAATTAAAATGAAAAGAACATTAAACTCTATGGTTCATCAACCCATAACATGTTTATCAACATTGCAAGGTACCCTCATTATGTATTTTCCTGCTTTTGATATAAAATACCTTTTAAAAAGTGGGATGTTCCACGCTATCTACAGGGTGCTTACATCATACCTAAAAGGACACCCTACTCAAAAAATGTTTATCATGTACAGTATTGTACAAAAGTTTTAGGTAGGTACTAAAATGCTGTAAAGTAAGAATGCTTTCAAAAATAGAAATGTTATTAATTTATTTTTAATCAATTAACAAAATGCAAAGTTAGCAAACATAAGTAAAATCTAAATCACTACAATATGTGCCATCAATTCTACGTACACTTGAATAAAGTTTTTTAAATAACTCGGCAAGTAGGTTGTTCCAAACATCTAGGAGAACAAACCACAGTTCTTCTGTGTATTTAGGTAGCCTCAGTTACTTCTGTCTCTTCATATAATCCCAGATAGACTTGATGATGTTGAGATCAGGGCTCTGTGGGGGCCATACCATTACTTCCAGGACTCCTTGTTCTTGTTTTCACTGAAGATAACTCTTAATGAGTTTGGCTGTATGTTTAGGAACGTTATCATGCTGCAGAATACATTTGGGACCAATCAGATGTCTCCCTTTTGGTATTGCATGATGGATAAGTATCTGCCTGTACTTCTCAGCATTGAGGAGATCATTCATTCTGACCAACTCCATTTGCAGAAAAACAGTCCAAAACATGCAAGGAACCTCCCTCCACCATGCTTCACTGTTGCCATTATTCTGCACCTCAGTTCCTGTGATTGCTTGCATAGTTGAGTCACTTGCCCTTGTTTTAACATCTGAGGTATGGCTTTTTGGCTTCAAGTTTTCCATTAAGACCACTTCTGACCAGACTTCTTCAGACAGTAGATGTTTTCTGCAAATTTTGAATGTTGGCACTGCTGAACATCTTACGATTGTGAAAGGAAGTGTCTCATCTGCTGCACTTGACCAACCGCTGGATCTATGGTATCAAATGTGGCGCGTTTCTTTGTGCTTCTTTAGAAGAGCTTGGACAGCACATCTGGAAACCGATATCTGTCTTGAAACTCCTGCCTGGGAGAGACCTTGCTGATGCAGTAAACAAGGAAGCCAAAACGTATATCTGGGGTTGTCATTTTCCTTATTTAGAGGAGAATTGCCTCATATTTCGGGGCTGGACTGACCTTGTTATGCAGATCATACTGATATACTTCAGGAAAGTTTTCTCTGTGAAAAGCACAATAGGGCTAAAAGAAGCTGCTCCACGGTGGTAAAGGGTCATACAACAAGCCACTGAGTTGTTGTCCATTCCTGGCAGACTGCTTCTCTTTCTGTTTGTAGATGCAGTAAAACTACCTTGTGTCTTTATGCTATGCTCAGTCTTGCCATGGTGTATGACTTTTGATATTAGACTGTCTTCAGCAACCTCACCTTGATAGAAGAGTTTGGTTGGTTGTTCCTCATCCAGTTTTCTCCCCTACACAGCTGTTTCTGTTTCTGTTAATAATTGTGTTTCAAACTACATATTAAATTGATTATCATAAGCACCTGTTTGGTATAATTGTTTAATCATGTACCTGACTATATCCCTACAAAATCCCTGACTTTGCGCAAGTCTACCTAGGAGAATTGATGCTGTTTTGAAGGCAAAAAGTGGTTACACCAAGGGCAAGATTTATCATTAGGCGGATCCCCCGATCAGTTGCAGGCTTGCTCACTTGATCCGGCAACTGATATTTGGGGTAGGTAGGGGGGCAGACTTGCACAAGTGTTCGCCCGTACTTAGTTAAATATGGGTAACAAATGCGCCCCAGAATTTGCGATTAAATGCAGACAGGTTCATAACATGTGAATCCAGTCCGCTCGCAGACGCAGATTAATAAATCATTCCCCAAACATTTATTTGATTTAAATTTTTCTTCTGTTTACTCACTTGGCATTTTGTTAATTGATAAAAAAAAAAATACGAACATCTCTATTTTTAAAAGCATTCTTACTTCACAGCATTTCTTTTTTACATCTACCTACACGTTTGCGCAGTACTACATGAAAGTGCAGAAGGTGTAAAAAATTTATTCAGATTAAAGTGAAACTAACAGAAAGTGCCTGACTGTGGATAACTGATTCCTGGTACTCAACAGCTCACAAACTAACACTGACAACTTCCAAAGAAAAAGTTGTTTCAATCAGCCCACAAAAAATACATTGTGAAACACTCTCTTTTAAACAAATTTTACTATCATGTACCTTTAAAGGAACAGATTACCCTCAAATGTTCTCCCCTTTAATTTGTTCCCAATGATCCACTTTACCTGCTGGAGTGTATTAACTTGTTTACAAATAGCTCATTTACCTTTCTATTGGTATTTGAAATAGCTGCTTTAGCCGCTGGTTTCCCCACCTATAATGAAAGTTTATATAAGGAAGGTTGTACGATAGCGCAATCACTATGGACTATAGGCCGCTCTTAGATACTTATGTCCTTCCACGATAAGCAATTATTAGAAAATAAATAAGAAAATGAATTAATTCGAAAATAATTATACTTATTTTCGCAGTGACCCCAAAAGTGGCTTTTTTGTGTGAGACTTTATGGCCTCTAGTTAGCAACGTGTCTACTTTACCTGCCTTCGCCGACCCAATACGCCCGCCTAAGCTCGCCTACCATCGCCGCCGCGGACCTGAAAAATCTCGCCAAAGTTATCAATAAATCTATCAAAAAGCTGCGCACCAAGTACGGGGCGATGAGCAGCGGACTGTGATAGTTATCACTCATCCGATCTTGCTGCTCTTCGGCTTTTTTACAGCTTTATTGCTAGCCTGTCACTAAGCACCCACACTAAACTACACTGTTCTACCCCCTACACCGGCGCCCCCGGAGCCCCCGGAGCCCCCCGCAACTAAATAAAGTTAGTAACCCCTAAACCGCCGCTCCCGGACACAGCCACAACTAAAATAAATGTATTAACCCCTAAACCGCCACTCCCGGAGCCCACCGCCACCTACATTATACCTAGTAACCCTTATCCTGCCCCCCCATACCGCCGCAACCTATAATAAATTTATTAACCCCTATCCTGCCGATCCCGGACCCCGCCACAACTAAATAAATTGTTTAACCCCTAAACCACCGCTCCCGGACCCCGCCACCACCTATATTAAACTTATTAACCCCTAATCTGCCCCCCCTACACCGTCCCCACCTATAATACATTTATTAACCCCTATCCTGCCCCCCTACACCGCCGCAACCTATAATACATTTATTAACCCCTAAACCTAAGTCTAACCCTAACACCCCCTAACTTAAAAATTAATTAAATAAATCTAAATAAATATTACTCTTATTAACTAAATTAATCCTATTTAAAACTAAATACTTACCTTTAAAATAAACCCTAATATAGCTACAATATAAATAATAATTATATTGTAGCTATTTTAGGATTTATTTTTTTTTTACAGCCAACTTTCAATTTATTTTAACTAGGTACAATAGCTATTAAATAGTTATTAACTATTTAATACCTACCTAGTTAAAATAAAGAGAAAATTACCTGTAAAATAAAAACTAACCTAAGTTACATTTACACCTAACACTACACTATACTTTAATAAATTATTCCTATTTAAAACTAAATACTTACCTGTAAAATAAACCCTAAGATAGCTACAATGTAATTAATAATTACATTGTAGCTATTTTAGGGTTTATATTTATTTTACAGGTAACTTTGTATTTATTTTAGCTAGTTAGAATAGTTATTAAAAAGTTATTAACTATTTAATAACTACCTAGCTAAAAGAAATACAAAATTACCTGTAAAATAAATCCTAACCTAAGTTACAATTAAACCTAACACTACACTATCATTAAATTAATTAAATAAATTACCTACAAATAACTACAATTAAATACAATTAAATAAACTAACTAAAGTACAAAAAATAAAAAAAGCTAAGTTATAAAAAATAAAAAAGAATAAGTTACAAACATTTCAAAAATATTACAACAATTTTAAACTACTTACACCTAATCTAAGCCCCCTAATAAAATAACAAAGCCCCCCAAAATAAAAAAATGCCCTACCCTATTCTACATTAAAAAGTTACCAGCTCTATTACCTTACCAGCCCTTAAAAGGGCCTTTTGCGGGGCAAGCCCCAAAGAAAACAGCTCTTTTGCCTGTAAAAAAAAAAATACAACCCCCCCAACATTAAAACCCACCACCCACACACCCCTACTCTAACCCAAACCCCCCTTAAAATAAACCTAACACTACCCCCCTGAAGATCTCCCTACCTTGAGTCGTCTTCAGCCAGCCGACCACCGATGGAACAGAAGAGGAGATCCGCAGCGGCAGAAGTCATCATCCAAGGGGCGCTGAAGAAGTCTTCCATCCGATTGAAGTCATCATCCAAGGGGCGCTGAAGAGGTCTTCCATCCGATTGAAGTCTTCATCCAAGCGGCGTCTTCAATCTTCATCCATCCGGAGCGGAGCTGAGCCATCTTCAGACGAGCCGAGGCAGAGCCATCCTCATCTTCCCGACGACTAACGACGAATGCCGGTACCTTTAAGTGATGTCATCCAAGATGGCGCCCTTCAATTCCGATTGGCTGATAGGATTCTATCAGCCAATCGGAATTAAAGGGACACTATACCCAAACATTTTCTTTCATGATTAAGGTAGAGAATATAATTTTAAACAACATTCCAATTTACTTCTATTACTTAATTTGCTTTATTCTTTAGATATACTTTAATGAAGAAATAGCAATGCACACAGTGAACCAATCACAGGAGGCATTTATGTACAGCTACCAATCAGCAGCTTCTAAGCATATCTAGATATGCTTTCAGCAAAGAATATCAAGAGAATGAAGCAAAATAGATAATAAAAGTAAATGAGAAAGTTGTTTATAATTGTATGCTCTTGCTAAATCATGAAAGAAAAAAATTGGGTTTCATGTCCCTTTAAGGTAGGAAAAATCTGATTGGCTGATTTAATCAGCCAATCAGATTGAAGTTCAATCCGATTGGCTGATCCAATCAGCCAATCAGATTGAGCTTGCATTCTATTGGCTTTTTTCCGATCAGCCAATAGAATGCAAGCTCAATCTGATTGGCTGATTGGATCAGCCAATCGGATTGAACTTCAATCTGATTGGCTGATTAAATCAGCCAATCAGATTTTTCCTACCTTAATTCCGATTGGCTGATAGAATCCTAGCAGCCAATCAGAATTGAAGGGACGCCATCTTGGATGACGTCACTTAAAGGTACCGTCATTCGTCGTTAGTCGTCGGGAAGAAGAGGATGGCTCCGCGTCGGCTCGTCTGAAGATGGCTCCGCTCCGGATGGATGAAGATTGAAGACACCGCTTGGATGAAGACTTCAATCGGATGGAAGACCTCTTCAGCGCCCCTTGGATGATGACTTCAATCGGATGGAAGACTTCTTCAGCGCCCCTTGGATGATGACTTCTGCCGCTGCGGATCTCCTCTTCTGTTCCATCGGTGGTTGGCTGGCTGAAGACGACTCAAGGTAGGGAGATCTTCAGGGGGGTAGTGTTAGGTTTATTTTAAGGGGGGTTTGGGTTAGAGTAGGGGTGTGTGGGTGGTGGGTTTTAATGTTGGGGGGGTTGTATTTTTATTTTACAGGCAAAAGAGCTGTTTTCTTTGGGGCATGCCCCGCAAAAGGCCCTTTTAAGGGCTGGTAAGGTAATAGAGCTGATAACCTTTAAATGTAGAATAGGGTAGGGAATTTTTTTTATTTTGGGGGGCTTTGTTATTTTATTAGGGGGCTTAGATTAGGTGTAAGTAGCTTAAAATTGTTGTAATATTTTTTAAATGTTTGTAACTTATTTTTTTTATTTTTTGTAACTTAGCTTTTTTATTTTTTTGTACTTTAGTTAGTTTATTTAATTGAATGTAATTGTAGTTATTTGTAGCAAATTTATTTAGTTAATTTAATGATAGTGTAGTGTTAGGTTTAATTATTACTTAGGTTAGGATTTATTTTACAGGTAATTTTGTATTTCTTTTAGCTAGGTAGTTATTAAATAGTTAATAACTATTTAATAACTATTCTAACTAGCTAAAATAAATACAAAGTTACCTGTAAAATAAATATAAATCCTAAAATAGCTACAATGTAATTATTAATTACATTGTAGCTATCTTATGGTTTATTTTACAGGTAAGTATTTAGTTTTAAATAGGAATAATTTATTAAAGTATAGTGTAGTGTTAGGTGTAATTGTAACTTAGGTTAGTTTTTATTTTACAGGTAAATTTCTCTTTATTTTAACTAGGTAGCTATTAAATACTTAATAACTATTTAATAGCTATTGTACCTAGTTAAAATAAATTGAAAGTTGCCTGTAAAATAAAAATAAATCCTAAGATAGCTACAATATAATTATTATTTATATTGTAGCTATATTAGGGTTTATTTTAAAGGTAAGTATTTAGTTTTAAATAGGAATAATTTATTTAATAAGAAATAATTTATTTCGTTAGATAAAAATTATATTTAACTTAGGGGGGTGTTAGTGTTAGGGTTAGACTTAGCTTTAGGGGTTAATACATTTATTAGAGTAGCGGTGAGGTCCGGTCGGCAGATTAGGGGTTAATACTTGAAGTTAGGTGTCGGTGATGTTAGGGAGGGCAGATTAGGGGTTAATACTATTTATTATAGGGTTATTGAGGCGGGAGTGAGGCGGATTAGGGGTTAATAACTTTATTATAGTAGCGGTGAGGTCCGGTCGGCAGATTAGGGGTTAATAATTGTAGGTAGGTGGCGGCGACGTTGGGGGCGGCAGATTAGGGGTTAATAAATATAATATAGGGGTCGGCGGTGTTAGGGGCAGCAGATTAGGGGTACATAGGGATAATGTAGGTTGCGGCGGTGTGCGGTCGGCAGATTAGGGGTTAAACATTTTTATTAGAGTGGCGGCGATGTGGGGGGGCCTCGGTTTAGGGGTACATAGGTAGTTTATGGGTGTTAGTGTATTTAGAGCACAGTAGTTAAGAGCTTTATGAACCGGCATTAGCCCAGAAAGCTCTTAACTCCTGGCTTTTCTCTGCGGCTGGAGTTTTGTCGTTAGATTTCTAACGCTCACTTCAACCAAGACTCTAAATACCAGCGTTTGAAAGATCCCATTGAAAAGATAGGATACGCAAATGGCGTAGGGGGATCTGCGGTATGGAAAAGTCGCGGCTGCAAAGTGAGCGTTAGACCCTTTCCTGACTGACTCTAAATACCAGCGGGCGGCCAAAACCAGCGTTAGGAGCCCCTAACGCTGGTTTTGACGGCTAACGCAGAACTCTAAATCTAGGCGTTAGTTAATAAGAGAAATATTATTTAGATTTATTTAATTAATATTTAAGTTAGGGGGATGTTAGGGTTAGTGTTAGACTTAAGTTTAGGGGTTAATAATTTTATTACAGTGGCGGCAGTGTAGGGGGGGGCAGGATAGGGGTTAATAAATTTATTATAGGTGGTGACGGTGTAGGGGGGGGCAGATTAGGGGTTAATAAGTTTAATATAGGTGGCGGCGGGGTCCGGGAGCGGCGGTTTAGGGGTTAAACTATTTATTTAGTTGCGGCCGGGTCCGGGATCGGCAGTATAGGGGTTAATAACTTTATTATAGGTGGCGACGGTGTAGGGGGGCAGGATAGGCGTTAAAAGGTATTATGTAGGTGGCGGCGGGGTCCGGGAGCGGCGGTTTAGGGGTTAATACATATATTATAGTTGCGGCGGGGACCGGGAGCAGCGGTTTAGGGGTTAACATATTTATTATAGTGGCTGTGGGCTCAGGGAGCGGCGGTTTAGGGGGTAATACATTTATTTAGTTGCGGCGGTGTAGGGGGGGCAAATTAGGGGTGTTTAGACTCGGGGTATATGTTAGGGTGTTAGGTGCAGACATTTCCCATAGGAATCAATGGGATGTCGGGCAGCAGCGAACATGAACTTTCGCTATGGTCAGACTCCCATTGATTCCTATGGGATCCGCCGCCTCCATGGCGGCGGTTTGAAAACCAGGTACGCTGGGCCGGAAAAGTGCTGAGCGTACCTGCTAGTTTTTTGATAACTAGCAAAAGTAGTCAGATTGTGCCGAACTTGTGTGCGGAACATCTGGAGTGACGTAAGAATCGATCTGTGTCGGACTGAGTCCGGCGGATCGAAGCTTACGTCATTATATTCTACTTTTGCCGGTGTCTAGGGCTTGATAACTAAGGCGAATCAGCCTCGCCACAAATACGTTGCGGAATTCCAGCGTATTTGAGGTTGACGGCTTGATAACTAGAGGCCTATATGTCAAATTGGCTTACAAGTTAATTGGAGCGCACTCCAGGACATTTTGACTATCTCAGTTTTACCCTCAGAGTTGTGGCTTATCTTGTAAATTTTAAGAGTAGACTACAGTATAAGAAGAAAAAAAATTTTTGTTTCTGTCTTCTTTTTTATTAACTTTTTTCATAAATCATTTTTTTATATGTGTTTTCTGAACCTGGGTATATTTTATATACTTATTGAATACCTGTTGTTTTAAACCTGTAAAAATTAGATAATAAATATTTTGTACTATACAAATGTGGTAATATCTTATATGTGATTTAAACATAACCTTTAAATAAGAGTTCAGTGATCTACTAAGATCATCCCTAGGATAATTTTACCTTGTCTTTATGGCTTGAGATTCTCTCCCATATACCTCCTAATATAGAATCTGATCCAAGACCGTCTAAGTATAGAACACATTTGGAAAGGTTTGCTCCCATTTGACACATAAGTTTCAACTGCAAAAGTTTCAACTGCATATGTTTTTTTAACTTAGGATACTAAATTGTAACACTTATAATATGTTTGTCACATCTTTCGAAAAAATATTTGACTAAGTGATTGTGTTAATAATTTGTTGCAAGATCCTATTGCTATTTTTAGCACCCTCTTACTTTTTTCTTATGAAAGTTTATATACTCAAGCATTAGCTATAAAAAGGCTGTGTAAACATTGCCAGCAGAAGAAATTATACTCCCAGTGGGAGGTAGAAGAGGTAAGCAATAAAATGTTAATTTCCATTTGTTTTATTTTTAAATATTGGGATTTGGTTTTACAAACAGAAATAAGATAAGGAAGCATTTTTGTAACAGAAAGTGATAACAAAAGGAGATCTGATTTCCTTGCAAGGTCAACCCATTTTGATGGGTTGTGGTGTCAAAGAACAAAACCATATACAAAATTAAAGGGACAGTCTAGGCCAAGATAAACTTTCATGAATCAGATAGGGCATGTAATTTTAAACAATTTTACAATTTACGTTTATCACCAATTTTGCTTTGTTCTCTTGGTATTCTTAGTTGAAAGCTTAACCTAGGAGGTTCATATGCTAATTTCTTAGACCTTGAAGGCCACCTCTTTTCAGAATGCATTTTAACAGTTTTTCACCACTAAAGGGTGTAAGTTCACATATTTCATATAGATAACACTGTGCTCGTGCACGTGAAGTTATCTGGGAGCAGGCACTGATTGGCTAAACTGCAAGTCTGTCAAAAGAACTGAAATAAAGGGGCAGTTTGCAGAGGCTTAGATACAAGATAATCACAGAGGTTAAACGTATATTAATATAACTGTGTTGGTTATGCAAAACTGGGGAATGGGTAATAAAGGGATTATCTATCTTTTAAAACAATAACAATTCTGGTGTAGACTGTCCCTTTAAACCTACAATAGCAATTTCTCATACATGTTATACTATGCAGCTGGTATAACAAGTTACTGGAAACAAGCGAATAGAAACAAAGGATTGGCGGCACAAAACCCTTGATTATTGGTCTTTATATGTAATTATGTTCTATGTGTGATTTGGTGAGGAAGAAATGGGGTAAAATAATATTTATTTTGCATATTTTAGCGGAATCCGTGTGTCTACAGATAAGATTAGAGGTATTTCTCCGTTTTTAAAGAGACATAAAATCCAAATATTTTATTTCATGATTCAGATAGAACATACAATTTTAAACAACTTTCCAATTTACGTCTATTATCCAATTGTCTTTGTTTTCTAGTTAACCTTTGTTGAAAAGCAGGATGGCAAGTTCAGGAGTGTGCACGTGTCTGCAGCACTATATGGTAGCAGCTTTGCAAAAATGTTATACATTAGCAAGAGCACTAGATGGCAGCACTATTTTGTGTCATGTAGTGCTCCAGACTTGTTCACACTACCCGTCTAGATATCTCTTCAAGAAAGAATAAGAGAACAACACAAATTTGATAATAGAAGTAAATTGGAAACTTTTTTAAAATTGTATTCTCTATCTGAATTATGAAAGAGAAAAAATTTGGGTTTCATATCCCTTTAAGGTGGTTAATAAAAGTAATTGGAAACAAATTAAGGTAAAAACTATTTTACAGTATACTGTCCCTTTAAAGGGACACTGAACCCAAATTTTTTTTCTATCATGATTCAGATAGAGCATGCAATTTTAAGCAACTTTCTAATTTACTCCTATTATCAAATTATTTTCATTCTCTTGGTATCTTTATTTGAAATGCAAGAATGTAAGTTTAGATGCTGGCCCATTTTTGGTGAACACATTGTGTTGTTCTTGCTGATTGGTGGGTAAATTCACCTACCAATAAACAAGTGCTTTCCATAGTACTGAACCAAAAAAATAGCTTAGATGCCTTTTTTTCAAATAAAGAAAGCAAGAGAATGAAGAAAAATTGATAATAGGAGTAATTTAGAAAGTTGTTTAAAATTGCATGCTCTATCTGAATCACGAAAGAAAAAATTTGGGTTCAGTGTCCCTTTAAGTATAGTGATATTCCTGTGACTTGCTACATAGTATCTGGGTACCTCAGAGCACAAGCTCCAGGGACTGGGACCAAAAAGTGGCCCAGGCATTTTAGGGCAAAAAGCCCCCACCTGCTCACCATTTCTTATTTAAAGGGACAGTCTAGTAAAAATTTAAATTTCATGATTCAGATAGGGTATTTAATTTTAAACAACTTTTCAATGTACATTTATCATCAAAATTTGATTTGTTCTCTTACGCCTAGATTTAGAGTTCTGCGTTAGCCGTCAAAACCAGCGTTAGGGCATTAGTTTAATAACTATTTAATAGCTACCTAGTTAAAATAATTACAAAAGTACCTGTAAAATAAATCCTAACCTAAGTTACAATTAAACCTAACACTACACTATCAATAAATTAATTAAATAAACTACCTACAATTATCTACAATTAAACCTAACACTACACTATCAATAAATAAATTAAATACAAATACCTACAAATAAATACACTAACTAAAGTGCAAAAAATAAAAAAAGAACTAAGTTACAAAAAATAAAAAAAGAACTAAGTTACAAAAAATAAAAAAATAATTTACAAACATTATAAAAATATTACAACAGCCAATCAGATTGAGCTCGCATTCTATTGGCTGATTGGAACAGCCAATAGAATGCGAGCTCAATCTGATTGGCTGATTGGATCAGCCAATCGGATTGAACGTGAATCTGAATTTTCCTACCTTAATTCCGATTGGCTGATAGAATCCTATCAGCCAATCGGAATTCGAGGGACGCCATCTTGGATGACGTCCCTTAAAGGAACCGTCATTCATCGGGAAGTCGTCGGCAAGGATGGATGTTCCGCGTCGGCGGGATGAAGATGGATCCGGAAGAAAGAAGATTGAAGATGCCGCTTGATAGAAGACTTCAGCCGGATGATGGACCTCTTCAGCCCCCGCTTGGATAAAGACTTCAGCCGGATGATGGACTTCTTCAGCCCCCGCTTGGATAAAGACTTCAGCCGGATGATGGACCTCTTCAGCTCCCGCTTGGATAAAGACTTCAGCCGGATGATGGACCTCTTCTTGCCGGATAGGAGGAAGACTTCGGACCCTCTTCTGGACGGATCGATGATACCCGGCGTGGTGAAGACAAGGTAGCGAGATCTTCAGGGGCTTAGTGTTAGGTTTATTTAAGGGGGGTTTGGGTTAGATTAGGGGTATGTGGGTGGTGGGTTGTAATGTTGGGGGGGTATTGTATGTTTTTTTTACAGGCAAAAGAGCAGAATTCTTTGGGGCATGCCCCGCAAAAGGCCCTTTTAAAGGCTGGTAAGGTAAAAGAGCTTTTCAATTTTTATTTTAGAATAGGGTAGGGCATTTTTTTATTTTGGGGGGCTTTGTTATTTTATTAGGGGGCTTAGAGTAGGTGTAATTAGCTTAAAATTGTTGTAATATTTTTATAATGTTTGTAAATTATTTTTTTATTTTTTGTAACTTAGTTCTTTTTTTATTTTTTGTAACTTAGTTTTTTTTTATTTTTTTGTACTTTAGTTAGTGTATTTATTTGTAGGTATTTGTATTTAATTTATTTATTGATAGTGTAGTGTTAGGTTTAATTGTAGATAATTGTAGGTAGTTTATTTAATTAATTTATTGATAGTGTAGTGTTAGGTTTAATTGTAACTTAGGTTAGGATTTATTTTACAGGTACTTTTGTAATTATTTTAACTAGGTAGCTATTAAATAGTTATTAACTATTTAATAGCTATTGTACCTGGTTAAAATAAATACAAAGTTGCCTGTAAAATAAATATTAATCCTAAAATAGCTACAATATAATTATTATTTATATTGTAGCTATATTAGGGTTTATTTTACAGGTAAGTATTTAGCTTTAAATAGGATTAATTCATTTAATAAGATTTATTTTATTTCGTTAGATAAAAATTATATTTAACTTAGGGGGGTGTTAGGGTTAGGGTAAGACTTAGCTTTAGGGGTTAATACATTTATTAGAGTAGAGGTAAGGTCCGGTCGGCAGATTAGGGGTTAATAATTGTAGGTAGGTAGCGGCGACGTTGGGGGGGGCAGATTAGGGGGTAATAAATATAATATAGGGGTCGGCGGGGGATAGGGGCAGCAGATTAGGGGTTCATAGGGATAACGTAGGTTGCGGCGGTGTACGGAGCGGCAGATTAGGGGTTAATAGTATAATGCAGGGGTCAGCGATAGCGGGGGCGGCAGATTAGGGGTTAATAAGTGTAAGGTTAGGGGTGTTTAGACTCAGGGTACATGTTAGGGTGTTAGGTGCAGACTTAGGGAGTGTTTTCCCATAGGAAACAATGGGGCTGCGTTAGGAGCTAAACGCTGCTTTTTTTGCAGGTGTTAGGTTTTTTTTCAGCTCAAACTGCCCCATTGTTTCCTATGGGGGAATCGTGCACGAGCACGTTTTTGAAGATGGCCGCGTCCATAAGCACCGCTGGTATTGAGAGTTGCAGTGGCGGTAAATATGCCTGTACGCTCCCTTTTTGGAGCCTAACGCAGCCCTTCTGTGAACTCTAAATACCAGCGGTATTTAAAAGGTGCGGGGGGAAAAAAGCATGCGCAGCTAACACACCCCTTTGGCCGCAGAACTCTAAATCTAGGCGTTAGTGTTCTTAGTTGAAAGCTGCAAAATTCTAACAGATAATGATAATTATTGAGTTCACACAAGTGAGGGGCATCATAACCATGTGTTAAGATAATTCACATAAAATAAGGTGCATAAAGAATTACCGCTATATTAGATTAATACAGTTGTACAGCTACAATGATGCATTAGATAGATATAATGTAGGTTGACCCTGCTCATATAGCATCATCCACTAAATATTTGGGTTAAATATACTTATCCTGCACATATTTATATAATGATAGTGTGTCCTACAGTATATCTGATAATATAATCTGACCTGCACATATTTATATAATGATAGTGTGTCCTACAGTATATCTGATAATATAATCTGACCTGCACATATTTATATAATGATAGTGTGTCCTACAGTATATCTGATAATATAATCTGACCTGCACATATTTATATAATGATAGTGTGTCCTACAGTACATCTGATGATATAGTCTCACCCTCACATATTTATATAATGATAGTGTGTCCTACAGTATATCTGATAATATAATCTGTCCTGCACATATTTATATAATGATAGGGTGTCCTACAGTATATCTGATAATATAATCTGACCTGCACATATTTATATAATGATAGTGTGTCCTACAGTATATCTGATAATATAATCTGTCCTGCACATATTTATATAATGATAGTGTGTCCTACAGTATATCTGATAATATAATCCGACCTGTACATATTTATATAATGATAGTGTGTCCTACAGTATATCTGATAATATAATCTGACCTCCACATATTTATATAATGATAGTGTGTCCTACAGTATATCTGATAATATAATCTGTCCTGCACATATTTATATAATGATAGTGTGTCCTACAGTATATCTGATAATATAATCTGTCCTGCACATATTTATATAATGATAGTGTGTCCTAAAGTATATCTGATAACATAATCTGACCTGCACATATTTATATAATGATAGGGTGTCCTACAGTATATCTGATAATATAATCTGACCTGCACATATTTATATAATGATAGTGTGTCCTACAGTACATCTGATAATATAATCTGACCTGCACATATTTATATAATGATAGTGTGTCCTACAGTACATCTGATAATATAGTCTCACCCGCACATATTTATATAATGATAGTGTGTCCTACAGTACATCTGATAATATAATCTGACCTGCACATATTTATATAATGATAGTGTGTCCTACAGTACATCTGATGATATAGTCTCACCCTCACATATTTATATAATGATAGTGTGTCCTACAGTATATCTGATAATATAATCTGACCTGCACATATTTATATAATGATAGTGTGTCCTACAGTACATCTGATAATATAATCTGACCTGCACATATTTATATTATGATAGGGTGTCCTACAGTATATCTGATAATATAATCTGTCCTGCACATATTTATATAATGATAGTGTGTCCTACAGTATATCTGATAATATAATCTGTCCTGCACATATTTATATAATGATAGTGTGTCCTACAGTATATCTGATAATATAATCTGACCTGCACATATTTATATAATGATAGTGTGTCCTACAGTATATCTGATAATATAATCTGACCTGCACATATTTATATAATGATAGTGTGTCCTACAGTATATCTGATAATATAATCTGACCTGCACATATTTATATAATGATAGTGTGTCCAACAGTATATCTGATAATATAATCTGACCTGCACATATTTATATAATGATAGTGTGTCCTACAGTACATCTGATGATCTGACCTGCACATATTTATATAATGATAGTGTGTCCTACAGTACATCTGATAATATAATCTGACCTGCACATATTTATATAATGATAGTGTGTCCTACAGTATATCTGATAATATAATCTGACCTGCACATATTTATATAATGATAGTGTATCCTACAGTACATCTGATAATATAATCTGACCTGCACATATTTATATAATGATAGTGTGTCCTACAGTATATCTGATAATATAATATGACCTGCACATATTTATATAATGATAGTGTGTCCTACAGTATATCTGATAATATAATCTGACCTGCACATATTTATATAATGATAGTGTGTCCTACAGTACATCTGATAATATAATCTGTCCTGCACATATTTATATAATGATAGGGTGTCCTAACGTACACCTGATAATATAATCTGACCTTCACATATTTATATAATGATAGTGTGTCCTACAGTATATCTGATAATATAATCTGACCTGCACATATTTATATAATGATAGTGTGTCCTACAGTATATCTGATAATATAATCTGACCTGCACATATTTATATAATGATAGGGTGTCCTACAGTATATCTGATAACATAATCTGACCTGCACATATTTATATAATGATAGTGTGTCCTACAGTATATCTGATAATATAATCTGACCTGCACATATTTATATAATGATAGTGTGTCCTACAGTATATCTGATAATATAATCTGACCTGCACATATTTATATAATGATAGTGTGTCCTACAGTATAACTGATAATATAATCTGTCCTGCACATATTTATATAATGATAGTGTGTCCTACAGTATATCTGATAATATAATCTGACCTGAACATATTTATATAATGATAGTGTGTCCTACAGTACATCTGATAATATAATCTGACCTGCACATATTTATATAATGATAGCGTGTCCTACAGTATATCTGATAATATAATCTGTCCTGCACATATTTATATAATGATAGTGTGTCCTACAGTATATCTGATAATATAATCTGACCTGCACATATTTATATAATGATAGTGTGTCCTACAGTACATCTGATAATATAATCTGACCTGCACATATTTATATAATGATAGTGTGTCCTACAGTATATCTGATAATATAATCTGACCTGCACATATTTATATAATGATAGGGTGTCCTACAGTATATCTGATAACATAATCTGACCTGCACATATTTATATAATGATAGTGTGTCCTACAGTATATCTGATAATATAATCTGACCTGCACATATTTATATAATGATAGTGTGTCCTACAGTATATCTGATAATATAATCTGACCTGCACATATTTATATAATGATAGTGTGTCCTACAGTATATCTGATAATATAATCTGTCCTGCACATATTTATATACTGATAGTGTGTCCTACAGTATATCTGATAATATAATCTGACCTGAACATATTTATATAATGATAGTGTGTCCTACAGTACATCTGATAATATAATCTGACCTGCACATATTTATATAATGATTGTGTGTCCTACAGTATATCTGATAATATAATCTGTCCTGCACATATTTATATAATGATAGTGTGTCCTACAGTATATCTGATAATATAATCTGACCTGCACATATTTATATAATGATAGTGTGTCCTACAGTACATCTGATAATATAATCTGACCTGCACATATTTATATAATGATAGTGTGTCCTACAGTATATCTGATAATATAATCTGACCTGCACATATTTATATAATGATAGTGTGTCCAACAGTATATCTGATAATATAATCTGACCTGCACATATTTATATAATGATAGTGTGTCCTACAGTATATCTGATAATATAATCTGACCTGAACATATTTATATAATGATAGTGTGTCCTACAGTATATCTGATAATATAATCTGACCTGCACATATTTATATAATGATAGTGTGTCCTACAGTATATCTGATAACATAATCTGACCTGCACATATTTATATAATGATAGGGTGTCCTACAGTATATCTGATAATATAATCTAACCTGCACATATTTATATAATGATAGTGTGTCCTACAGTACATCTGATAATATAATCTGACCTGCACATATTTATATAATGATAGTGTGTCCTACAGTACATCTGATAATATAGTCTCACCCGCACATATTTATATAATGATAGTGTGTCCTACAGTACATCTGATAATATAATCTGACCTGCACATATTTATATAATGATAGTGTGTCCTACAGTACATCTGATGATATAGTCTCACCCTCACATATTTATATAATGATAGTGTGTCCTACAGTATATCTGATAATATAATCTGACCTGCACATATTTATATAATGATAGTGTGTCCTACAGTATATCTGATAATATAATCTGACCTGCACATATTTATATAATGATAGTGTGTCCTACAGTACATCTGATAATATAATCTGACCTGCACATATTTATATTATGATAGGGTGTCCTACAGTATATCTGATAATATAATCTGTCCTGCACATATTTATATAATGATAGTGTGTCCTACAGTATATCTGATAATATAATCTGTCCTGCACATATTTATATAATGATAGTGTGTCCTACAGTATATCTGATAATATAATCTGACCTGCACATATTTATATAATGATAGTGTGTCCTACAGTATATCTGATAATATAATCTGACCTGCACATATTTATATAATGATAGTGTGTCCTACAGTATATCTGATAATATAATCTGTCCTGCACATATTTATATAATGATAGTGTGTCCTACAGTATATCTGATAATATAATCTGACCTGCACATATTTATATAATGATAGTGTGTCCAACAGTATATCTTATAATATAATCTGACCTGCACATATTTATATAATGATAGTGTGTCCTACAGTACATCTGATGATCTGACCTGCACATATTTATATAATGATAGTGTGTCCTACAGTACATCTGATAATATAATCTGACCTGCACATATTTATATAATGATAGTGTGTCCTACAGAATATCTGATAATATAATCTGACCTGCACATATTTATATAATGATAGTGTGTCCTACAGTATATCTGATAATATAATCTGACCTGCACATATTTATATAATGATAGGGTGTCCTACAGTATATCTGATAACATAATCTGACCTGCACATATTTATATAATGATAGTGTGTCCTACAGTATATCTGATAATATAATCTGACCTGCACATATTTATATAATGATAGTGTGTCCTACAGTATATCTGATAATATAATCTGACCTGCACATATTTATATAATGATAGTGTGTCCTACAGTATATCTGATAATATAATCTGTCCTGCACATATTTATATACTGATAGTGTGTCCTACAGTATATCTGATAATATAATCTGACCTGAACATATTTATATAATGATAGTGTGTCCTACAGTACATCTGATAATATAATCTGACCTGCACATATTTATATAATGATTGTGTGTCCTACAGTATATCTGATAATATAATCTGTCCTGCACATATTTATATAATGATAGTGTGTCCTACAGTATATCTGATAATATAATCTGACCTGCACATATTTATATAATGATAGTGTGTCCTACAGTACATCTGATAATATAATCTGACCTGCACATATTTATATAATGATAGTGTGTCCTACAGTATATCTGATAATATAATCTGACCTGCACATATTTATATAATGATAGTGTGTCCAACAGTATATCTGATAATATAATCTGACCTGCACATATTTATATAATGATAGTGTGTCCTACAGTATATCTGATAATATAATCTGACCTGAACATATTTATATAATGATAGTGTGTCCTACAGTATATCTGATAATATAATCTGACCTGCACATATTTATATAATGATAGTGTGTCCTACAGTATATCTGATAACATAATCTGACCTGCACATATTTATATAATGATAGGGTGTCCTACAGTATATCTGATAATATAATCTAACCTGCACATATTTATATAATGATAGTGTGTCCTACAGTACATCTGATAATATAATCTGACCTGCACATATTTATATAATGATAGTGTGTCCTACAGTACATCTGATAATATAGTCTCACCCGCACATATTTATATAATGATAGTGTGTCCTACAGTACATCTGATAATATAATCTGACCTGCACATATTTATATAATGATAGTGTGTCCTACAGTACATCTGATGATATAGTCTCACCCTCACATATTTATATAATGATAGTGTGTCCTACAGTATATCTGATAATATAATCTGACCTGCACATATTTATATAATGATAGTGTGTCCTACAGTATATCTGATAATATAATCTGACCTGCACATATTTATATAATGATAGTGTGTCCTACAGTACATCTGATAATATAATCTGACCTGCACATATTTATATTATGATAGGGTGTCCTACAGTATATCTGATAATATAATCTGTCCTGCACATATTTATATAATGATAGTGTGTCCTACAGTATATCTGATAATATAATCTGTCCTGCACATATTTATATAATGATAGTGTGTCCTACAGTATATCTGATAATATAATCTGACCTGCACATATTTATATAATGATAGTGTGTCCTACAGTATATCTGATAATATAATCTGACCTGCACATATTTATATAATGATAGTGTGTCCTACAGTATATCTGATAATATAATCTGTCCTGCACATATTTATATAATGATAGTGTGTCCTACAGTATATCTGATAATATAATCTGACCTGCACATATTTATATAATGATAGTGTGTCCAACAGTATATCTTATAATATAATCTGACCTGCACATATTTATATAATGATAGTGTGTCCTACAGTACATCTGATGATCTGACCTGCACATATTTATATAATGATAGTGTGTCCTACAGTACATCTGATAATATAATCTGACCTGCACATATTTATATAATGATAGTGTGTCCTACAGAATATCTGATAATATAATCTGACCTGCACATATTTATATAATGATAGTGTGTCCTACAGTATATCTGATAATATAATCTGACCTGCACATATTTATATAATGATAGTGTGTCCTACAGTATATCTGATAATATAATCTGACCTGCACATATTTATATAATGATAGTGTGTCCTACAGTACATCTGATAATATAATCTGACCTGAACATATTTATATAATGATAGTGTGTCCTACAGTACATCTGATAATATAATCTGACCTGCACATATTTATATAATGATTGTGTGTCCTACAGTATATCTGATAATATAATCTGTCCTGCACATATTTATATAATGATAGTGTGTCCTACAGTATATCTGATAATATAATCTGACCTGCACATATTTATATAATGATAGTGTGTCCTACAGTACATCTGATAATATAATCTGACCTGCACATATTTATATAATGATAGTGTGTCCTACAGTATATCTGATAATATAATCTGACCTGCACATATTTATATAATGATAGTGTGTCCAACAGTATATCTGATAATATAATCTGACCTGCACATATTTATATAATGATAGTGTGTCCTACAGTATATCTGATAATATAATCTGACCTGAACATATTTATATAATGATAGTGTGTCCTACAGTATATCTGATAATATAATCTGACCTGCACATATTTATATAATGATAGTGTGTCCTACAGTATATCTGATAACATAATCTGACCTGCACATATTTATATAATGATAGGGTGTCCTACAGTATATCTGATAATATAATCTAACCTGCACATATTTATATAATGATAGTGTGTCCTACAGTACATCTGATAATATAATCTGACCTGCACATATTTATATAATGATAGTGTGTCCTACAGTACATCTGATAATATAGTCTCACCCGCACATATTTATATAATGATAGTGTGTCCTACAGTACATCTGATAATATAATCTGACCTGCACATATTTATATAATGATAGTGTGTCCTACAGTACATCTGATGATATAGTCTCACCCTCACATATTTATATAATGATAGTGTGTCCTACAGTATATCTGATAATATAATCTGACCTGCACATATTTATATAATGATAGTGTGTCCTACAGTATATCTGATAATATAATCTGACCTGCACATATTTATATAATGATAGTGTGTCCTACAGTACATCTGATAATATAATCTGACCTGCACATATTTATATTATGATAGGGTGTCCTACAGTATATCTGATAATATAATCTGTCCTGCACATATTTATATAATGATAGTGTGTCCTACAGTATATCTGATAATATAATCTGTCCTGCACATATTTATATAATGATAGTGTGTCCTACAGTATATCTGATAATATAATCTGACCTGCACATATTTATATAATGATAGTGTGTCCTACAGTATATCTGATAATATAATCTGACCTGCACATATTTATATAATGATAGTGTGTCCTACAGTATATCTGATAATATAATCTGTCCTGCACATATTTATATAATGATAGTGTGTCCTACAGTATATCTGATAATATAATCTGACCTGCACATATTTATATAATGATAGTGTGTCCAACAGTATATCTTATAATATAATCTGACCTGCACATATTTATATAATGATAGTGTGTCCTACAGTACATCTGATGATCTGACCTGCACATATTTATATAATGATAGTGTGTCCTACAGTACATCTGATAATATAATCTGACCTGCACATATTTATATAATGATAGTGTGTCCTACAGAATATCTGATAATATAATCTGACCTGCACATATTTATATAATGATAGTGTGTCCTACAGTATATCTGATAATATAATCTGACCTGCACATATTTATATAATGATAGTGTGTCCTACAGTATATCTGATAATATAATCTGACCTGCACATATTTATATAATGATAGTGTGTCCTACAGTACATCTGATAATATAATCTGTCCTGCACATATTTATATAATGATAGGGTGTCCTAACGTACACCTGATAATATAATCTGACCTTCACATATTTATATAATGATAGTGTGTCCTACAGTATATCTGATAATATAATCTGACCTGCACATATTTATATAATGATAGTGTGTCCTACAGTATATCTGATAATATAATCTGACCTGCACATATTTATATAATGATAGGGTGTCCTACAGTATATCTGATAATATAATCTGTCCTGCACATATTTATATAATGATAGGGTGTCCTACAGTATATCTGATAATATAATCTGTCCTGCACATATTTATATAATGATAGTGTGTCCTACAGTATATATGATAATATAATCTGACCTGCACATATTTATATAATGATAGTGTGTCCTACAGTATATCTGATAATATAATCTGACCTGCACATATTTATATGATAGTGTGTCCTACAGTATATCTGATAACATAATCTGACCTGCACATATTTATATAATGATAGGGTGTCCTACAGTATATCTGATAATATAATCTGTCCTGCACATATTTATATAATGATAGTGTGTCCTACAGCACATTTGATAATATAATCTGACCTGCACATATTTATATAATGATAGTGTGTCCTACAGTATGTCTGATAATATTATCTGACCTGCACATATTTATATAATGATAGTGTGTCCTACAGTATATCTGATAATATAATCTGACCTGCACATATTTATATAATGATAGTGTGTCCTACAGTATATCTGATAATATTATCTGACCTGCACATATTTATATAATGATAGTGTGTCCTACAGTATATCTGATAATATAATCTGACCTGCACATATTTATATAATGATAGTGTGTCCTACAGTATATCTGATAATATAATCTGACCTGCACATATTTATATAATGATAATGTGTCCTACAGTACATCTGATAATATAATCTGACCTGCACATATTTATATAATGATAGTGTGTCCTACAGTATATCTGATAATATAATCTGACCTGCACATATTTATATAATGATAGTGTGTCCTACAGTATATCTGATAATATAATCTGACCTGCACATATTTATATAATGATAGTGTGTCCTACAGTATATCTGATAATATAATCTGACCTGCACATATTTATATAATGATAGTGTGTCCTACAGTATATCTGATAATATAATCTGACCTGCACATATTTATATAATGATAGTGTGTCCTACAGTATATCTGATAATATAATCTGTCCTGCACATATTTATATAATGATAGTGTGTCCTACAGTATATCTGATAATATAATCTGACCTGCACATATTTATATAATGATAGTGTGTCCTACAGTATATCTGATAATATAATCTGACCTGCACATATTTATATAATGATAGTGTGTCCTACAGTATATCTGATAATATAATCTGACCTGCACATATTTATATAATGATAGTGTGTCCTACAGTATATCTGATAATATAATCTGACCTGCACATATTTATATAATGATAGTGTGTCCTACAGTATATCTGATAATATAATCTGACCTGCACATATTTATATAATGATAGGGTGTCCTACAGTATATCTGATAATATAATCTGTCCTGCACATATTTATATAATGATAGTGTGTCCTACAGTATATCTGATAATATAATCTGACCTGCACATATTTATATAATGATAGTGTGTCCTACAGTATATCTGATAATATAATCTGACCTGCACATATTTATATAATGATAGTGTGTCCTACAGTATATCTGATAATATAATCTGACCTGCACATATTTATATAATGATAGTGTGTCCTACAGTATATCTGATAATATAATCTGACCTGCACATATTTATATAATGATAGTGTGTCCTACAGTATATCTGATAATATAATCTGACCTGCACATATTTATATAATGATAGTGTGTCCTACAGTATATCTGATAATATAATCTGACCTGCACATATTTATATAATGATAGGGTGTCCTACAGTATATCTGATAATATAATCTGTCCTGCACATATTTATATAATGATAGGGTGTCCTACAGTATATCTGATAATATAATCTGTCCTGCACATATTTATATAATGATAGTGTGTCCTACAGTATATATGATAATATAATCTGACCTACACATATTTCTATAATGATAGTGTGTCCTACAGTATATCTGATGATATAATCTGACCTGCACATATTTATATAATGATAGTGTGTCCTACAGTATATCTGATAATATAATCTGACCTGCACATATTTATATAATGATAGTGTGTCCTACAGTACATCTGATAATATAATCTGACCTGCACATATTTATATAATGATAGTGTGTCCTACAGTATATCTGATAATATAATCTGACCTGCACATATTTATATAATGATAGCGTGTCCTACAGTATATCTGATGATATAATCTGACCTGCACATATTTATATAATGATAGTGTGTCATACAGTATATCTGATGATGTAATCTGACCTGCACATATTTATATAATGATAGTGTGTCCTACAGTATATCTGATGATATAATCTGACCTGCACATATTTATATAATGATAGCGTGTTCTACAGTATATCTGATGATATAATCTGACCTGCACATATTTATATAATGATAGTGTGTTCTACAGTATATCTGATGATATAATCTGACCTGCACATATTTATATAATGATAGTGTGTCCTACAGTACATCTGATAATATAGTCTCACCCTATATACAGGGAGTGCAGAATTATTAGGCAAGTTGTATTTTTGAGGATTAATTTTATTATTGAACAACAACCATGTTCTCAATGAACCCAAAAAACTCATTAATATCAAAGCTGAATATTTTTGGAAGTAGTTTTTAGTTTGTTTTTAGTTTTAGCTATTTTAGGGGGATATCTGTGTGTGCAGGTGACTATTACTGTGCATAATTATTAGGCAACTTAACAAAAAACAAATATATACCCATTTCAATTATTTATTTTTACCAGTGAAACCAATATAACATCTCAACATTCACAAATATACATTTCTGACATTCAAAAACAAAACAAAAACAAATCAGTGACCAATATAGCCACCTTTCTTTGCAAGGACACTCAAAAGCCTGCCATCCATGGATTCTGTCAGTGTTTTGATCTGTTCACCATCAACATTGCGTGCAGCAGCAACCACAGCCTCCCAGACACTGTTCAGAGAGGTGTACTGTTTTCCCTCCTTGTAAATCTCACATTTGATGATGGACCACAGGTTCTCAATGGGGTTGAGATCAGGTGAACAAGGAGGCCATGTCATTAGATTTTCTTCTTTTATACCCTTTCTTGCCAGCCACGCTGTGGAGTACTTGGACGCGTGTGATGGAGCATTGTCCTGCATGAAAATCATGTTTTTCTTGAAGGATGCAGACTTCTTCCTGTACCACTGCTTGAAGAAGGTGTCTTCCAGAAACTGGCAGTAGGACTGGGAGTTGAGCTTGACTCCATCCTCAACCCGAAAAGGCCCCACAAGCTCATCTTTGATGATACCAGCCCAAACCAGTACTCCACCTCCACCTTGCTGGCGTCTGAGTCAGACTGGAGCTCTCTGCCCTTTACCAATCCAGCCACGGGCCCATCCATCTGGCCCATCAAGACTCACTCTCATTTCATCAGTCCATAAAACCTTAGAAAAATCAGTCTTGAGATATTTCTTGGCCCAGTCTTGACGTTTCAGCTTGTGTGTCTTGTTCAGTGGTGGTCGTCTTTCAGCCTTTCTTACCTTGGCCATGTCTCTGAGTATTGCACACCTTGTGCTTTTGGGCACTCCATTGATGTTGCAGCTCTGAAATATGGCCAAACTGGTGGCAAGTGGCATCTTGGCAGCTGCACGCTTGACTTTTCTCAGTTCATGGGCAGTTATTTTGCACCTTGGTTTTTCCACATGCTTCTTGTGACCCTGTTGACTATTTTGAATGAAACGCTTGATTGTTCGATGATCACGCTTCAGAAGCTTTGCAATTTTAAGAGTGCTGCATCCCTCTGCAAGATATCTCACTATTTTTGACTTTTCTGAGCCTGTCAAGTCCTTCTTTTGACCCATTTTGCCAAAGGAAAGGAAGTTGCCTAATAATTATGCACACCTGATATAGGGTGTTGATGTCATTAGACCACACCCCTTCTCATTACAGAGATGCACATCACCTAATATGCTTCATTGGTAGTAGGCTTTCGAGCCTATACAGCTTGGAGTAAGACAACATGCATAAAGAGGATGATGTGGTCAAAATACTCATTTGCCTAATAATTCTGCACTCCCTGTACTGACCCTGCACATATAGCAATACCACACGTACATAGTGGTATCTCCAATCCCCAGAAATCCTTAGATGCATTATGTTGAATTTAGACCCAGTCATGCTACATAGTAACTTACTGATATATACAGATTCTCCTCTACGACTATCCCTAATCGATCACAAAAAGGGAGATAGATTCTCAATAGGCTTTTAAAGGGGTGTGTCCATGGACTACAAAACAATGCAGAAAACATTTTGTACAGTTTTGTTTTGTGATCCAGTGATTTCTAATGTGTGTATATATAAATAATACTTAAATACTCCTTTACTTTCAGTGATATTCAATCAGTTAGAAATGTAAAAAATATTACAGATATGGCTTTTTACAAATCATTTTGAACTATTTTCTTTTCTTATGAACTCATTTGTTTACTTCTATCTGGCATTGGTTAGAACTTAAATTAGTCTCTCAGCTTTGGCACAAGCTTATGTAAATCTTATTCATGCAGCGCTGAGGCAGGTGCTAAGGACACAGAGTTACCATAAACAGTTGTTATGACCCCAAAGCCATTGTGTTTCAGTGCGTCTAGGAAGCCTTAAAGGGACACTGAACCCAAATTTTTTCTTTCGGCATTCAGATAGAGCATGCAATTTTAAGCAACTTTCTAATTTACTCCTATTATCAAATTTTCTTCCTTCTCTTGCTATCTTTATTTGAAATGCAAGAATTTAAGTTTAGATGCCGGCCCATTTTTGGTAAACAACCTGGGTTGTTCTTGCTGATTGGTGGATAAATTCATCCACCAATAAAAAAAAGTTGCTTAAAATTGTATGCTCTATTTGAATCGCAAAAGAAAAAAATTGGGTTCAGTGTCCCTTTAACCTTTATTCTCTACCTCTGCAACATTATCTGGACAGATAAAAAAAACAACAACAGGCACCAGTGTCTTTATGTTGTTTCTATTATTTCTTTGTCTAACTCTAAAAGACAGTTTTTCTTTAATGATTGACGTCTCCTACTTCCCTGGTAATTCCTTCTCCTCATTTTGGTCAGTATGTGCCTCAGGTGCCTTTTTGAGAACATCTAGGTATATGATCATGTGCCTAGAATTAAGAAGCCTAAAGTGACAGTGTCATTGCGGCAACATATGCTTAGAATTTTATATACAGAGTAAATTAATAATGGGTAAATAAGGCTTAGCTCAGTAAGTAGTCTCTGATGTGACATGCAAGATGGATTTAAAACACGTGCTCCCATTTACACCTTGACAAACTAAAAATGTTACATAGCATTTTAGCAACACTGAGAATCTGTGACAGATCACATGATTTAGACTCTAAATCATACTGGTGATGTTTTTGCTCACCTCACCAGACACTTTTTGGGACCGTGACTTGCCAGCCCAGCCTTGCTGCTGCCTTCCTCGCTCAGCTCGCTGCTTCCCTCACACTCCTCCCGCATGCGCCACTGGAACTCACTGGGAAGAAGTGATGAAGGTCAGGGAGTGACAGTTCATGCTGGTCATGTGAGGCCCCTGTTAGTTCCCACCCCCGGACGGGTCAATGATTCAAACAAAGCCAGCAGCACCCGTCTTATCTATACAGTGACCGTGAGTAACTGAGTAACTGAGTAAGTTAAGTGAATGCTCAATCTAATGGCCACTGTATGTATGTCCCCCTGCTCACGGCCGCACTGTATAAGGCAATGCCCCCCCCCAGCTCAGTCACTTCACTGTCAGAGTCAGAGGGTAAACAGCCGCACAGGCACCATACGTCATGATGTCACAACACAGTTTCAGTCACAATAAAATTTTGGGGCGAACTAAGACAGAGGCTAGCCACAGCACAAGATAATAGTGGGCGGGGCTAAGGCAACCAGCGGCCCACCGGGCATTTGCCCGGTATGCCCTATGGCCAGTCCGGGCCTGACAAGCTCATTTACATATGTTCATAAATGGCCACAGCAAATACAACTAGGAACCAATGCTACATTACGCTTTTCAAGTGTATCCCTGAAATTCAAAACCTTACAAATTTTACCAATGAAATAATAGGGTTCAATTATCTATTTAGCTAACAAAATGAAAGGATTAAATGATGTTTTGTAATTGTAATGCAGTGCTTAAAGGGACACTAAACCCAAAATGTGTTATTCCTGTTAGCTTACGGCACTTGATGGCCACTTACAAAGTGCAGAGAAAGGGCAGCTACGGCAGTATGGTGGCCTGGGACCAGTTCCGACATTGCAAGCAATGTGTCAAAATGTGCCTTGCATTGCATTGCATGGAACGCCAGCCTACTCAGAGAAGGGAGCCCTTGATTTCTACTCCACTGCCTGAAGGCCCATGGCAGAAAAAAGCTGCTGATTTGTGTGAACTGCACGGGAAAAAGTACCTAGTCGTGATTGACTACTATTCCAGGTATTTGGAGATTGCACCCTTGAATGAGATCACCAGTCAAGCCGTTATTGCTCGTCTCAAGAGCTTGTTCGCCCGGTGGGGCATACCGATGGAATTAGTGAGTGATAACGGAATGCAGTTTGCTTCCATGGAGTTCAGTTCTTTCAGTAGTGAATATGATTTCATCCATTCTACGTCAAGTCCACATAACCCGCAGGCTAATGGAATGGCTGAAAGGGCAGTTCAAACAACAAAGTTTATTTTGAAGCAATGTTAGCCTATAGGGCGACTCCCATCCAAGCCACGGGGTTTAGCCCGGCACAGCTAATGCTAGGACGTCAGATTCGCACCACTTACCCTCTGTGGAAGATTTACAGCCACCCTCTGTTCCTCGGGAGGAGGTCCTTAGGAGGGATGAAGAGGCTAAAAGGGGTTATCGATTCTTCTACAACAGAAAACACTCTGTGAGGCCCTTGCAGGAGCTGAATATGGGGCCAAGTGTCTGAGTTAAACTGGATGATGAGAAGAAATGGAAGACACCTGCTACAGTAATTGGACACTCTCCAGAACCAAAGTCTTATGTAGTCTTTACTGATCAAGGGACAGTCACACGTCAAAATAGAAGACATCTTCAGCCAGTATCTGAGAGTTTGGGACTGGATGCCTCAGAGCCACCGCCGGTGGGATCTCCTGTTTTATGAGGAGTGAGTTCTTCTCAGCAAGATCACAGCAGGGATACTTCTTTGCTTCCAGTGGACTCTCAATCACATTCTTCTGTATCAGATTACAGTTCATGTAAAATGATGTCAAGTGGAAGAGTGGTGAAATTTCCAGCCCGATATCGGGATTAGGACTAGTTAGAGCAGTGACCAGAAGAATGGGCAGAACAATCCCATGGTCACTGTTGACTAGGTTGTCTACCCCGATGTTCAAGTCAGGATTGTATTTCTTGTTGTTCATATATATTATTGACATCACCGGATGGGGGCGTGGTTTACGGCCGTTATTGTCTATGTCGCAGTTACCAAGTTAGATGTGTTGGACAAGCTGTATACTTCTATGCTTTGCAATAAACTAGCGTTGTACCTTCTATGCTGTGTCCTGCATCTCATGACATCATGTCCTTTTAAGATTTGGTTGTGCAGCCCCATCACATGATTTTGCACAACCAATCATGCTAGAGCATGGCTTGTTATTCAACCTGGCAGAATCTGTTTAGCGTGATTTGACAACGCTACTTTAGGAAGCAGCAGTCTATGAGCTTGCAGTTTGCCAGCTCTCATGAGGGAGTGTCAGGTATATTGGCATATGTTCTGCTGTACCTTTAAATCCGGATCTAGTATTACCTATCACCCTATTTAAGTCAGCCTGTTCCTCCTCTCATTGCTTGGTATTACGTTTTGCCTGCTTCTGGTAGCTGAACAACTTCCTAAGCCTTCTCCTTACTGCTGATACGCAGTCCTCCTCTACAGCATACAGACTTCTGAACTGGATACCGGATCTTCACCAAATCACTCCGCGGTGACTTCACACGCCAACCACGGAGTAAACGGAGCTCCACATTTTCCTCCCTGCTTAACCGGATCCTCCTAACCCTGCTGGGCTACCAACCTACCGTATTATCCTCCTATTGAACTAGGACTCAGCTCCTCTCAGGTACCTGTGTTTCCATTGCAATCTTAAATAAACCGGATAAATTGTAACTTCAACTGTTACTATCTAAAACATACTGATCTGCTAAGAATACTTAGATCCTTACTTAAAGTTATCTTGTATATATTAAGCTCATATATTTTATAATTCTCAAGCCTGTGAACTTATCATATGTTCTACCTTTTTTCTTATTTTTTGTGTGACATGTCATATTCCGCTGTACGCTTTACACAAACAGTTATTTCAGCAGGTTACTGTGTGAGACGGTCTGCTGCAGTATAATCAGTGTATAAAATACACATGAGGCAGCTATAGAGCACTCTTCACTTATATGACCTCAGACTAAATCCAGCTACCTGAATTAATTGTGTTTAGCAGTATCCAGGTGGATATACATGTTAAACTACATTAACTCATTGCTACATTCCAATATTATTAGGAAACTATATAATAATCTCAGCAGCTGCGGTCTCATTCTTACACTATGTTTTCTTATCTGAAACGCGTAGTGCATTTGACTGAACCTGACAGAATACCAAGCCCTGCTACTATGGACCCAGCTGAGATGACAACTCACATGCAGACACTTAAACAGAGGGTTGATTTACTTACAGAGGGGTTAACCACACTTAAAGCTGAGAATGATGCCCTTAAGGCTTATATTAAGGATTATATTGATCCTAAGATACATACATCAGAACCACATGTGAGTTTACCAGAGAAGTTTACTGGTGATAGGTCTCAGTTTAGAGATTTCAAAAATGCTTGCCTTTTGCTTTTTACATTGAGGCCCCAGTCATACCCCAACGATATGATCCGTGTTCTCACAGTGATTTCCTATTTAAGAAGAGAGCCCCGTTCATGGGCCAATAGTTTTTTTGAGACAAATGAAGCCATACTCAATTCTCTAGATGGGTTTTTCACTGCTATGAGTCAATTATATGAAGACCCTTTTAAGCAACAGACAGCTGAGACAGCACTCAGGGCTTTAAAACAAAAGAAGAGAATCGTAGAAGAGTACATCACTGATTTCAAAAGATGGGCTAAAGATTCCCAATGGAATGATGTATCTCTTAAAAACCAATTCAGAATTGGCCTTTCTGAATCTATTAAAGATGAGTTATCCCGCATAGACTTGCCCCCCACATTAGAAGGTCTCATCAACCTTAGCATCACCATTGATAGACGCCTCAGAGAACGCATGCATGAAAGGTCATATCAGGACACCCACCTTAAAAAACACATCACAACCACATCTCCTCATGTCACCAGCAAAATATACGCAGAACCCATGGATATAGGATTCTTGAAAGGACCCCTTACACTCCAAGAGAAAAACAGAAGAAGAGAGAATAGCCTATGCTTGTACTGAGCTTCTCAAGACCATACAGTCAGAGACTGTCCCTCTCTTCAAAGACAACGGAAGGGTAAGGAAGATTCTATAACGTCTTGTTGCAATACCTATGATTCCACAACCGCATACTGTAAACTCACTCTTCTATTACAGTGGGATCTCCTACGCGTCAACGTTCCAGCAATAATTGACTCTGGTGCAACAGCATGTTATATAGATAATGATTTCACAGAATTAAATAAAATACCACTGGTGCAGAAAAAGTCTCCTATTCTTTTGCGTGGTATTGATGGTAACGTTATAACCTCAGGTCCTGTTATATACCAAACTATACCACTACTGGTTTCCACTAGCAACCATCATAGGGAATATATCTCATTTGATGTAATAACCTCACCAGTCTCTCCTGTAATTCTAGGTTTAACTTGGTTAAGCTTACACAATCCACTTATATCGTGGACTGATCTTTCCCTTACCTTCAATTCAAAATACTGCACTACAACATGTTTTCCCATAAGTATTCTACTTACATCTCAAGCTATACCTGAATTTCAAATTCCTGCTGAATATAGCGATTTTTCAGATTTATTCAATAAAATTGAATCTGAAAGTCTGCCCCCGCACAGGAAGTATGACTGCCCTATAGACATACTTCCTGGTGCCGAGATTCCCTGTGGGCACATTTTTCCCCTCTCCACAACTGAACTTAAACATTTGAAATCTTACTTAGAGGAAAATCTCAGGAAAGGGTTTATCCGCCCCTCTACCTCGCCGGCAGGAGCCGGAATTTTCTTTGTGAAAAACAAAGACGGCTCCCTAAGGCCCATTATAGACTACAGGCAACTAAATAAAATCACGGTAAAGAATAGGTATCCATTGCCCTTAATTCCGGAACTCATTGAGAGACTGGAAGGGGCAAAATACTTTACCAAGTTGGACCTTAGAGGGGCGTATAATTTGATCAGAGTAAGAAGTGGGGATGAGTGGCTAACGGCGTTCCGGACCCGATACGGTCACTATGAATATACGGTCATGCCGTTCGGGCTCTGTAATGCCCCGGCCACTTTCCAGCATCTGATTAACGATTTATTCAGAGACATTCTAGATGTCTTCATAGTTATCTATCTAGACGATATTTTGATATACTCCAAGAACATTACCGAACATATACTACACGTCAGACAAGTTCTTTCCAGATTAAGAGATAATCACCTCTATCTCAAACCTGAAAATGTATTTTTAACACCCAAAGTATAGCTTTTCTAGGTTATGTAATTACCTCCTCAGGTATCTCTATGGAGGAAACTAAAATACAAACCGTAAAGGATTGGCCTAACCCTAAATCAAGAAAAGAGATCCAACATTTCTTGGGTTTTGCAAATTTTTATCGCAAGTTTATAAAAGACTTTTCTAAACTCACTAAACCTCTTACTACATTAACAAAAAACACAGTACCATTCAATTGGAACCAAGAAGCACAAAAGGCATTTGATTTTCTGAAAATGAAATTTACCACCGCACCCATACTCAGATTCCCTAACCCAGACCACCAATATGTTCTAGAGGTTGATGCTTCAGACGTTGCTGTGGGTGCTGTTCTTTCACAACGCGAAGATATCAAACAACCCTTACACCCAGTTGCTTTTTTTTCTCGTACCCTAAGCTCAGCAGAACAGAACTATCCAATCGGGGATAAAGAATTATTGGCCATTAAGCTCTCCCTTGAACATTGGAGGCACCTCCTAGAGGGCCCTATTGTTCCTATATTGATCTATACAGATCATAGAAACTTGCAATACCTCAAATGTACAAGAACACTCTCTGCAAGACAAGTCAGGTGGAATCTGTTTCTTTCTAGATTCGATTATCAAATAGTTTACCGCCCAGCGAATAAAAACCATAAAGCTGATGCCCTCTCCAGATTACCTATGTATACACGATACCAGACACCGGACCAAAGTTTGATACCAAAAGAAAGATTTATATCTTTCGTTTGTGATTCTAAACCACAGTTACTACTAGAACAAGCAGAAGATCAAAGTAAGCCACTAGCCCTCTTGAATAGGAAAAACGATGGGCTCTACTACTATCAAGATAGGTTGTATATTCCACCTAACCGACGACAAAAGTTACTTCAGACTGCTCATGAATCATTGTTAGCCGGACACCCAGGGGTTAAAAAGACCCAAGAGCTTATAAGTAGATCTTATTGGTGGCCTACACTGAAGGACGATGTTAGGACTCACGTCACCTCGTGTCATAACTGCACGGTTTCCAAATCCACAAAACAGGCACCTTACGGGTTTCTGCTACCACTCAGTACACCTTCTAAACCATGGTCTCAAATCACAATTGATTTTATTGTAGATCTCCCACAATCTAACAACAACAATACTATATTAGTGGTAGTAGACTTATTCAGCAAGATGTCTCATTTCATCGCATATCACAAATTACCCACAGCTATGGAAACCATTCATCTACTTATCACTCATGTTTTCAAATTACATGGTCTCCCAAATTCCATTCTTAGTGACAGAGGAACTCAATTCTCCAGCAGATTATGGACAGAATTTTGTAAAATATTTAATATCGAGAAAAAACTCACAACCGCATACCATCCACAAAGTAACGGACAAACAGAGAGATGTAATCAATGGATCAAACAATATCTGAGACTTTACTGTTCTGCTCAACAACATCACTGGTCCAAATATCTTCCTTACGCTGAATTCTCTTTTAATAACTCTGTTCACTCTACCACCAAGACCACACCGTTCTTTTCCAATTATGGTTTTCATCCAAACTTTCATTTACTACCAGATAACCACAGTCTTTTCCCCAATGTTTCCGATCTCTCGGATACCATCTCTTCTAATTTTTCTATCACCCAAGCAGCCATAGAAGACTCTAAGAGGACACAGAAGAAATACTATGACAGGAAACGGAGGACACCTCCTTCTTACACCATCGGAGACCTTGTATGGTTGTCCACTAAGAATCTCAGACTTAACACCCCCACCAAAAAGTTTTCTCCTTTATACATTGGTCCATATCCTATAACTCAAGTCATCAATGTCAATGCTGTTAGACTTAAGTTACCGGACAATATGAAAATTCATCCTACATTTCATGTGTCACTCCTAAAGCCATATAAAGCCTTAAGAAACTTTCTATCTGATAGCACCACTCCTCAAGTCTCCATATATCCGGATACTGAATACGAGGTTCGGACCATTTTGAACTCCCGACGTTTTCGTAGTACCCTCCAATATCTGGTTAGTTGGAAGGGTTACTCCTCGGATCATGATTCTTGGGAACCTGCTAGTAATATCTCTGCTCCCAGGTTGCTGTCCATCTTCCATCGCAGGAACCCCGAACGTCCTCGCCCCTGAGCACCGGTGTTGCTCTTTGTTGGGGGGATACTGTCAGGTATATTGGCATATGTTCTGCTGTACCTTTAAATCCGGATCTAGTATTACCTATCACCCTATTTAAGTCAGCCTGTTCCTCCTCTCATTGCTTGGTATTACGTATTGCCTGCTTCTGGTAGCTGAACAACTTCCTAAGCCTTCTCCTTACTGCTGATACGCAGTCCTCCTCTACAGCATACAGACTTCTGAACTGGATACCGGATCTTCACCAAATCACTCCGCGGTGACGTCACACGCCATCCACGGAGTAAACGGAGCTCCACATTTTCCTCCCTGCTTAACCGGATCCTCCTAACCCTGCTGGGCTACCAACCTACTGGATTATCCTCCTATTGAACTAGGACTCAGCTCCTCTCAGGTACCTGTGTTTCCATTGTAATCTTAAATAAACCGGATAAATTGTAACTTCAACTGTTACTATCTAAAACATACTGATTTGCTAAGAATACTTAGATCCTTACTTAAAGTTATCTTGTATATATTAAGCTCATATATTTTATAATTCTCAAGCCTGTGAACTTATCATATGTTCTACCTTTTTTCTTATTTTTTGTGTGACATGTCATATTCCGCTGTACGCTTTACACAAACAGTTATTTCAGCAGGTTACTGTGTGAGACGCTCTGCTGCAGTATAATCAGTGTATAAAATACATATGAGGCACAACGCAACGGGCCTGGAAACTCAGTCCCACATGCAACTGCCGTAGACGCACTAAACGCCACGAAGAGACCCGCAACAGGAGAGGAGAAGAGAAGCGGCACTCACCCGGTTTGCCAACCCTGCACTGCGCTCTGACGGGAGCCGCAGATTCCATCAATAGCCGTGCCTGACAAGGGTGAGTTATCAGAAACCGGGTATAAAGGGAGCACCGATACTAGCCGCACAGCCGCCCAAGACGCACTTTACATATAAGCGGGCCTGCTTTCACACAGGGCTGCCTAGCTGTAGCTTCACCTGCCTGCACACCCTAAATATAATTAAAACAAGCACGACAGGGCACAAACAAACGCCATAATAAGAGCAGGGCTCAAGATTGGAGGACTTCTGATACTACCGTGGTGTGTTGTTTTTCTCCATAACGGCCTAACCGCCAACCTAACCAAGCATAACCACGTGGCATACACTATAGCGGCCATCTTAGCTTACAACAAATAAGGAAAAGAGGGAGAAATAATATAAGATCAAAAGCCAACACCTGACTCTTAACTCTCTATTTATCTAAGAGAGGGGGATAACACTTTCAGAGACTCTTTCATACAATTACGCTCAATTTACAGGAAAAGACCAAAAAAACATAATTTATGCTTACCTGATAAATTCCTTTCTTCTGTTGTGTGATCAGTCCACGGGTCATCATTACTTCTGGGATATAACTCCTCCCCAACAGGAAATGCAAGAGGATTCACCCAGCAGAGCTGCATATAGCTCCTCCCCTCTACGTCACTCCCAGTCATTCGACCAAGAATCAACGAGAAAGGAGAAACCAAGGGTGAAGTGGTGACTGGAGTATAATTTAAAAGATATTTACCTGCCTTAAAACAGGGCGGGCCGTGGACTGATCACACAACAGAAGAAAGGAATTTATCAGGTAAGCATAAATTATGTTTTCTTCTGTTATGTGTGATCAGTCCACGGGTCATCATTACTTCTGGGATACCAATACCAAAGCAAAAGTACACGGATGACGGGAGGGATAGGCAGGCTCATTATACAGAAGGAACCACTGCCTGAAGAACCTTTCTCCCAAAAATAGCCTCCGAAGAAGCAAAAGTGTCAAATTTGTAAAATTTGGAAAAAGTATGAAGCGAAGACCAAGTTGCAGCCTTGCAAATCTGTTCAACAGAGGCCTCATTCTTAAAGGCCCAAGTGGAAGCCACAGCTCTAGTAGAATGAGCTGTAATTCTTTCAGGAGGCTGCTGTCCAGCAGTCTCATAGGCTAAACGAATTATGCTACGAAGCCAGAAGGAGAGAGAGGTAGCCGAAGCCTTATGACCTCTCCTCTGACCAGAGTACACGACAAACAGGGAAGACGTTTGTCGAAAATCCTTAGTTGCCTGCAAGTAGAACTTGAGGGCACGAACTACATCCAGATTGTGTAGAAGACGTTCCTTCTTTGAAGAAGGATTTGGACACAAGGATGGAACAACAATCTCTTGATTGATATTCCTGTTAGTGACTACCTTAGGTAAGAACCCAGGTTTAGTACGCAGAACTACCTTGTCTGAGTGAAAAATCAGATAAGGAGAATCACAATGTAAGGCTGATAACTCAGAGACTCTTCGAGCCGAGGAAATAGCCATTAAAAACAGAACTTTCCAAGATAACAATTTTATATCAATGGAATGAAGGGGTTCAAACGGAACACCCTGTAAAACGTTAAGAACTAAGTTTAAACTCCATGGCGGAGCAACAGTTTTAAACACAGGCTTGATCCTAGCTAAAGCCTGACAAAAGGCCTGGACGTCTGGATTTTCTGACAGACGCCTGTGTAACAAGATGGACAGAGCTGAGATCTGTCCCTTTAATGAGCTAGCCGATAAACCCTTTTCTAAACCTTCTTGTAGAAAGGACAATATCCTAGGAATCCTAACCTTACTCCAGGAGTAACCTTTGGATTCGCACCAATATAGGTATTTACGCCATATCTTATGGTAAATCCTTCTGGTAACAGGCTTCCTAGCCTGTATCAGGGTATCAATAACCGACTCAGAAAAACCACGTTTTGATAAAATCAAGCGTTCAATTTCCAAGCAGTCAGCTTCAGAGAAGTTAGATTTTGATGTTTGAATGGACCCTGTATCAGAAGGTCCTGTCTTAGAGGTAGAGACCAAGGCGGACAGGATGACATGTCCACTAGATCTGCATACCAAGTCCTGCGTGGCCATGCAGGCGCTATTAGAATCACTGATGCTCTCTCCTGTTTGATTTTGGCAATCAATCGAGGAAGCAGCGGGAAGGGTGGAAACACATAAGCCATCCCGAAGTTCCAAGGTGCTGTCAAAGCATCTATCAGAACCGCTCCCGGATCCCTGGATCTGGACCCGTAGCGAGGAAGTTTGGCGTTCTGGCGAGACGCCATGAGATCTATCTCTGGTTTGCCCCAACGTCGAAGTATTTGGGCAAAGACCTCCGGATGAAGTTCCCACTCCCCCGGATGAAAAGTCTGGCGACTCAAGAAATCCGCCTCCCAGTTCTCCACTCCCGGGATGTGGATTGCTGACAGGTGGCAAGAGTGAGACTCTGCCCAGCGAATTATCTTTGATACTTCCATCATTGCTAGGGAGCTTCTTGTCCCTCCTTGATGGTTGATGTAAGCTACAGTCGTGATGTTGTCCGACTGAAACCTGATGAACCCCCGAGTTTTTAACTGGGGCCAAGCCAGAAGGGCATGGAGAACTGCTCTTAATTCCAGAATGTTTATTGGCAGGAGACTTTCCTCCTGATTCCATTGTCCCTGAGCCTTCAGAGAATTCCAGACAGCGCCCCAACCTAGTAGGCTGGCGTCTGTTGTTACAATTGTCCAGTCCGGCCTGCTGAATGGCATCCCCCTGGACAGATGTGGCCGAGAAAGCCACCATAGAAGAGAGTTTCTGGTCTCTTGATCCAGATTCAGAGTAGGGGACAAGTCTGAGTAATCCCCATTCCACTGACTCAGCATGCACAATTGCAGCGGTCTGAGATGTAGACGTGCAAAGGGTACTATGTCCATTGCTGCTACCATTAAGCCGATCACCTCCATGCATTGAGCTACTGACGGGAGTTGAATGGAATGAAGGACACGGCATGCATTTAGAAGCTTTGTTAATCTGTCTTCAGTCAGATAAATCTTCATTTCTACAGAATCTATAAGAGTCCCCAAGAATGGAACTCTTGTGAGAGGAAAAAGAGAACTCTTCTTTTCGTTCACTTTCCATCCATGCGACCTTAGAAATGCCAGAACTAACTCTGTATGAGACTTGGCAGTTTGAAAGCTTGAAGCTTGTATCAGAATGTCGTCTAGGTACGGAGCTACCGAAATTCCTCGCGGTCTTAGTACCGCCAGAAGGGCACCCAGAACCTTTGTGAAGATTCTTGGAGCCGTAGCCAATCCGAATGGAAGAGCTACAAACTGGTAATGCCTGTCTAAGAAGGCAAACCTTAGATACCGGTAATGATCTTTGTGAATCGGTATGTGAAGGTAAGCATCCTTTAAATCCACTGTGGTCATGTACTGACCCTTTTGGATCATGGGTAAGATTGTCCGAATAGTTTCCATTTTGAACGATGGAACTCTTAGGAATTTGTTTAGGATCTTTAAATCCAAGATTGGCCTGAAAGTTCCCTCTTTTTTGGGAACCACAAACAGGTTTGAGTAAAACCCTTGTCCTTGTTCCGACCGCGGAACCGGATGGATCACTCCCATTAATAACAGATCTTGTACACAGCGTAGAAACGCTTCTTTCTTTATCTGGTTTGTTGACAACCTTGACAGATGAAATCTCCCTCTTGGGGGAGAGAATTTGAAGTCTAGAAGGTATCCCTGAGATATGATCTCTAGCGCCCAGGGATCCTGAACATCTCTTGCCCAAGCCTGGGCGAAGAGAGAGAGCCTGCCCCCCACTAGATCCGGTCCCGGATCGGGGGCCCTCGGTTCATGCTGTCTTTGGGGCAGCAGCAGGTTTCCTGGCCTGCTTGCCCTTGTTCCAGGACTGGTTAGGTTTCCAGCCTTGTCTGTAACGAGCAACAGCTCCTTCCTGTTTTGGTGCAGTGGAAGTTGATGCTGCTCCTGCTTTGAAATTCCGAAAGGGACGAAAATTAGACTGTCTAGCCTTAGCTTTGGCTTTGTCTTGAGGCAGGGCGTGGCCCTTACCTCCTGTAATGTCAGCGATAATTTCTTTCAAACCAGGCCCAAATAAAGTTTGCCCCTTGAAAGGTATATTAAGTAATTTGGACTTAGAAGTTACATCAGCTGACCAGGATTTTAGCCACAGCGCCCTACGTGCCTGAATGGCGAATCCTGAGTTCTTAGCCGTAAGTTTGGTTAAATGTACTACGGCCTCCGAAATGAATGAATTAGCTAGTTTAAGGACTCTAAGCCTGTCCGTAATGTCGTCCAGCGTAGCTGAACTAAGGTTCTCTTCCAGAGACTCAATCCAAAACGCTGCCGCAGCCGTAATCGGCGCGATGCATGCAAGGGGTTGCAATATAAAACCTTGTTGAACAAACATTTTCTTAAGGTAACCCTCTAATTTTTTATCCATTGGATCTGAAAAAGCACAGCTATCCTCCACCGGGATAGTGGTACGCTTAGCTAAAGTAGAAACTGCTCCCTCCACCTTAGGGACCGTTTGCCATAAGTCCCGTGTGGTGGCGTCTATTGGAAACATCTTTCTAAATATTGGAGGGGGTGAGAACGGCACACCGGGTCTATCCCACTCCTTAGTAACAATTTCAGTTAGTCTCTTAGGTATAGGAAAAACGTCAGTACTCGCCGGTACCGCAAAGTATTTATCCAACCTACACAATTTCTCTGGTATTGCAACAGTGTTACAATCATTAAGAGCCGCTAAAACCTCCCCTAGTAATACACGGAGGTTCTCCAATTTAAATTTAAAATTTGAAATATCTGAATCCAATCTGTTTGGATCAGAACCATCACCCACAGAATGAAGCTCTCCGTCCTCATGCTCTGCAAGCTGTGACGCAGTATCAGACATGGCCCTAGTATTATCAGCGCACTCTGTTCTCACCCCAGAGTGATCACGCTTGCCTCTTAGTTCTGGTAATTTAGCCAAAACTTCAGTCATAACAGTAGCCATATCTTGTAATGTTATCTGTAATGGCCGCCCAGATGTACTAGGCGCCATAAAATCACGCACCTCCCGGGCGGGAGATGCAGGTACTGACACGTGAGGCGAGTTAGTCGGCATAACTCTCCCCTCGCTGTTTGGTGAAATTTGTTCAATTTGTACAGATTGGCTTTTATTTAAAGTAGCATCAATACAGTTAATACATAAATTTCTATTGGGCTCCACCTTGGCATTGGAACAAATGACACAGATATCTTCCTCTGAATCAGACATGTTTAACACACTAGCAATAAACTTGCAACTTGGTTACAATCTTATTTAACAAAAACGTACTGTGCCCCAAAGAAGCACTAAACGATTAAATGACAGTTGAAATAATGAACTGAAAGACAGTTATAGCATCAATCCTTAAAAACAACACAACTTTTAGCAAAGGTTTGTTCCCATTAGTAAAGTAACAATAATTAAATTTGAAACATAAAAATTACAGAGCAACGTTTTTTAATCACAGTCAATATATAAGTCTCACAGCTCTGCTGAGAGAATCTACCTCCCTCCAAAGAAGTTTGAAGACCCCTGAGTTCTGTTATGAGATGAACCGGATCATGCAGGAAATACAAGAGTAACTGACTGGAAATTTTTGATGCGTAGCAAAGAGCGCCAAAAACGGCCCCTCCCCCTCACACACAGCAGTGAGAGAGAAACGAAACTGTCACAATTAAAACAAGCAACTGCCAAGTGGAAAAATAATGCCCAAATATTTATTCACTCAGTACCTCAGAAAATGCAAACGATTCTACATTCCAGCAAAAACGTTTAACATAATAAATACCTATTAAAAGGTTTAATGTACTTTTACAGAGTAATTCCGGTGAAATACCATCCCCAGAATACTGAAGTGTAGAGTATACATACATGTCATTATAACGGTATGGCAGGATTTTCTCATCAATTCCATTCAGAAAATAAAAACTGCTACATACCTCAATGCAGATTCATCTGCCCGCTGTCCCCTGATCTGAAGCTTTTACCTCCCTCAGATGGCCGAGAAACAGCAATATGATCTTAACTACTCCGGTTAAAATCATAGTAAAAACTCTGGTAGATTCTTCTTCAAACTCTGCCAGAGAGGCAATAACACGCTCCGGTGCTATTGTAAAATAACAAACTTTTGATTGAAGTTATAAAAACTAAGTATAATCACCACAGTCCTCTTACACATCCTATCTAGTCGTTGGGTGCAAGAGAATGACTGGGAGTGACGTAGAGGGGAGGAGCTATATGCAGCTCTGCTGGGTGAATCCTCTTGCATTTCCTGTTGGGGAGGAGTTATATCCCAGAAGTAATGATGACCCGTGGACTGATCACACATAACAGAAGAAAGAGAGACTTGAAAACAGTTTAATGTACCATGATCCGTCCATCATAACACTCTGACAACTCTCTCCATAGATCACAGGCCCTGCTAACCTTAAGCACACACCTTGTAAGGCGCCCCCCTGCACGGTTGCTGTCTCGCAGCTTGACACTGACTACCGCACTTGAAAATAGCTCAATAAGGGACCTGGCCCTACTCGGGCTGATGAAAGTGGATACATTTTTCTATAAACTCTCCCCTGCCTCCGCTGCAGACATGTCTCATAGGTCTAAGAATGCGGATAATAAAAAGCAGCAAAAACATGCAGCCGAGATACATGCAGACCCTTCATCCCCCCCAGAACAGATCCCGGTTCAGGGCATGGACCACTCAGCATTGCTACACGAATTGAAGACTTTCTTCCTCCCTAAGATGGACTCACTCCAAACGGGGGTTGATACCCTGACCTGTGAGGTCAGACAGTTTTCCTCACGAATGTCTATAGCAGAAAACCGAATCTCGGAGGTGGAGGACAGACAATCTAACACAGATATCACGGTCAAGCAGCTGGTGAAAAAGACACAGATTCTCCAGGACCGCATTGACGACTTGGAGAATCGAAGTCGCCGCAACAATCTACGCATAGTAGGAGTGCCGGAAAACATCAAAGGCAAGGATCTGTTAGAATTTACAGCACTGACATTCCCCAAACTTCTAGGGCTACACCCCGACATCCTCCCAATTGACGTAGAAAGGGCACACCGTGTAGGGCCCGAAAGGGATCTAGACCAGGCCAGGGCACGACCTAGACAGGTCATATTTAAATGCCTGAACTTTCAGGAGAAGATGAAGATCCTGAGAGCCTACAGAGCGCGCAGAGAGATCCTTTATGAAGGTGTAAAGCTTCTCCTTTTTCAGGATTTCTCTATGGAGATATCAAAACAAAGAAAAGAGTTTGCCCCAATGTGCACCCAATTGCATGAACAGGGAAGACAAGTTGCCTTATTGTATCCAGCGAAGTTACGGCTACAAACACCCTACGGAGTCAAATTCTTCCATTCACCACAAGCACTAAAGAGTTACCTGGCTACGGAACAACAACAACACCCATCATGAGTAGAGATACCCTCTCCTTGTCGGAGATCACCAGGCTTCACTTTTGTACCTGAGACCATCAAAGTAACAAATGTCATTACTAATGGCTGGGTGTTATTTGTTGAAAGACACTCTTAAGGACAATAGAAAGGTCTGGACTTCAAAACGGAGGAAATGGAGGTGGAGGTCAATCCAGGCCTCCAGGGTAATGTTAAATTGTTATATACCTAGATTGCAATGTTATATTTTGAAATGTTATGTGTTTTGTTACTGCTACACTTATCTGAAGATGTATGGTTCCAGATGACAAACAAAGTAATGTTAAATGTATTGATAGTTAACAGGTTTTGGTTAATGCTAGTTAAAGCTCTTATCTACTACCAACAGATCAAACTCCACACCAAGGGGTGGTTCAGAAAAGAAAGAAAAAATGAGGGAAAATGTCATTCTTTGAAATGTTATATGTTTTTCACTGCTGCCACACTTATCCAAATATGTATGATCAAGAAGGACAAACAGGGCTATGCTAGATGGGTGGAGCGGGAGAGGGATCTGATTATTACATCTTACTATTACCAAATGAATGCTATTGGAACAGGTCACATATCAATAGTCTCCTCATACCTCTACTCCCCCTTTCCCTCTCTCTTCTTCCCCCCCCCTTTTTTTTTTTTTCTCCACATCGTTTGGAAGCTAGCTTACACTAGGTAGACATGACATTAAAATTAGTGACATGGAATGTGGGAGGGCTTAACTCCCCCATAAAACGCAAGACTGTGCTTACACACCTAAAAAGATTGGGCACAGACATTGCTCTCCTTCAGGAGACACACTTACTAGACAACGAACACCAGAAGCTACAAAGAGACTGGGTAGGACAGGTGATCTATCTATCACATACAAGGGCTAGCCGTGGACTAGCCATTGCATTTGGGAAAAAGATTTCGGTCACAGTGGGACATACATATCTGGACCCCAACCATAGATACATAATAGTCTGTGCTAGAGTAAACTCAATTGATTATGTGTTCTGTAATCTTTATGCCCCTAATCATAGAGATCTGGGATTTTGGAGAACCCTGATAAAAAACCTAGCCCCACACATAGGCGCGAAATTAATTATTGGCGGAGACTTCAATATCTCCCCCATACATCACCTGGATAGACAGTGGCTGGAAACTTTTAAAATTAAAGATCCCAGACGAAATTATAAAGCCAGATACGAGACTAAAGTCTTTGATTTGTTTAGTAATGGCCTGAGTGTATGTGACATCTGGAGACTCCTCCACCCAGAAGATAGGGACTACACCTGTCTATCTAAAGCCAAACACACACTGTCCAGGATAGATCTGTTTCTGGTAGCCGGGAACCTGCTAGATCAAATCAGCCGTAGTATAATACATGACATATTAATATCAGACCACTCCCCAGTTGAACTAGTGTTAGGAACAATTGGACCAAGCATAAATAGAAATGTACTCAGATTTCCTACGTACCTTACCAAATCAGAAACATTTGTCAGGTTTTTACAACATTCCTGGACAGACTTCATGACAGATAACGCAGCACACACAGATAACCCTCAACTCTTGTGGGAAACGGCGAAGACTGTACTAGCGGGACACATAATTTCATACTCAGCCAAAGTGAAACACAACACGCAGCATAGACAAAGGGCATTGCAAAAACAATTGGGACAAGCTTATCAGCTGTACCTCTTGAACAAATCAAAACTATCCTACGACACTTACATTACTGCTAAACTGGAGCTAGAAGCCTTTGCGAAACAGCAAGCTGCGGCGGGGTTGCTGAAATCGGCAGGCAAATTCTATAGATATGGGGACAGAGCTGGCAAAATGCTGGCAACCCTGACTAAACCTCAGACAGTGAAAACAAAACTCGCGGCACTGAAATGGAATGGTAAGACGTACACTAAATCGGAAGACATCGCAAGGGGATTTGCCCAGTATTATGCCCAGTTGTATACTCGACAGACCCAACCACACAAAGACACTCAAAATAAATTTTGGCAAGAGGTTGTTCTACCTCAAATCTCGACGGACCAATTGGCTAACCTTAATACCCCTATCACTGCAGAAGAACTTACGCACACACTGCAGAGCCTACCGGCTGGTAAGGCACCAGGCCCCGACGGTTTGCCTGCCGAATTTTATAAAGCAATGCAGCCGCAGATCACTAACACACTCACTAGACTGTTTAATGTCTTGTTTCTTACCGAGGCGACCCCCTCAGAAAACTTCACCTCAGCCCATATCACACTTATCCCCAAACCAGGCAAGGATCACTCCATGCCAGAATCCTATAGGCCGATATCGCTGTTAAACACCGACTACAAGTTATTCACTAAGATCATGGCGAATCGGCTGAAGGTGATACTCCCAGATCTGCTACACCCAGACCAAACAGGTTTCGTCTTCAAACGCACCTCTGTGGTAAATTTGAGGAGAGTGCTTCAAGTCATTGACCATTATTGGTCCTTGGGCGAGGGGAGGGGCAAACAGGACACGTCGGAGGCCTTCCTGCTGTCGTTAGACGCGGAGAAGGCCTTCGACAGAGTGGAATGGGCGCATTTGCTGGACACTATGAGGAGATTTGGTTTCGAGGGCCCTTTTTTGGAAACCGTTAGCAAGATATACAAAAACCCGATTGCTCGGGTACTGGCTAGAGGACTTTTTTCGGAAGATATCCATCTGCAGAGGGGAACCAGACAGGGGTGTCCTCTCTCGCCTCTATTATTCAACTTGGCGTTGGAACCATTGGCACAGAGGCTACGTCAGGTATTCCCGGGAATCCGCGTGGGCGAAGTCCCCCTTCACTTAGCCCTATATGCGGATGATATGTTGTTGTTTGTGGACTCTCCACGGACACACATACCGCAGATACTTCGCACCATTGCGGATTTCGGTAGCTTCTCCGGCTACAAAATTAACACCACCAAATCGGAGGTCCTGTGGCTACATAAACACCCAGATTCTAAACATGACTATCCCTTTGTGGAGGCGAGGGGACACCTCACATACCTGGGAATTCACCTTCATAGGGTCCCCTCAAAGATATATAAATTGAATATATCTGACAAATGCACCCAACTATCATCTCAGCTTCTGAACTGGATAAAACTGCCCTTGGGGCTATCGGGACGTGTCGGCTTGGTAAAAATGACTATCTTACCGAAATTACTCTACCCGCTGCTCATGCTACCGTTTCTTATGACCAAAGTGGACTTGCGGTTGCTCACAAGAGCTATAACTCGCTTTGTGTGGAAGGGGGGCAAACCACGCATTGCGCTCCACAAACTTCAGTCTCCCTACGCGACGGGAGGATTGGGTCTTCCCAACCTCAAATTATATAACTGGGCGGCTCTGGCACGTCTGGTGACAGATTGGCAGTTGAACACAGGACATTTCTGTGACACAAAACTGGAAGAGACAGTGATAGCGCCAATTGCACTGCCTTATCTACCGTACGGAGGTGGGGTGCTGCCCCCTAAGATCACCAAGAGTATGATATATAGAGACCCACTGAGGGCATGGCACCTGATGCATAAATTTCTGAAAATCGATGCCCCCCCCCCAGGGTTTATCCCGATAATGGGCAACCCTTCCTTCCCGGCTGGGATGGACCATGCACCGTTCCGTGTTTGGAGGGAGCGGGGCTTAAGCACTGTTGGGGATGTCCTAGATCCCCTACTACATGTAGTGAGATCTTTCCAGGACTTAAAGAACAAATTTCAGCTTCCAAATGGGCACTTCTATGCGTATTTGCAGTTGAGACATTATGTAAACTCCCTGCAGGCATCCAACACAAATTTCTGGGGGGCATCCCCCTTCGCAATATCACAAACGATGTTCCGATTGGGCGTATTTTCACTATCTCATTTCTATAGATGCCTCTTGAAACAAGGCGAGGCCCCTCTCCTTTCTGGTATCCTGTCAAAACACAGCGTAGTCTGCTCGGCGGACCTGACAGAACAGGACATAAAGAACAGCCTAGAACACACGAGACAAGCCACATTGGCAGTATATCATAGAGAGGCACAAATAAGACTATTACACTCGGACTACATCACTCCACACAGATTGTCCAAGTGGGACAGACGACTACCTGATATGTGCGTTAAATGCAGCGCTGTTGCCCCATCACTCCAACATTATTTCTACACGTGCCCTAAGATCAAGAGATTCTGGGGACGATGCCAATATTGGCTAAAGACCATACTGGGAGTGGAAATCTCACTCACAGGGGCAGAAATATTTATGTTTAAATGGGACGAGACTCACGGGCGGTTTCATAGATTCCTCACACTATGCATACTTCTTGCAAGACACTGCATCCTCCAGAGATGGATTAAAAAACAGGCCCCGACAATAGCCCAGTTCAGACATACATTACTGAGACAGCTTTTTGTAGAACAATACGATGCCAGACTTGATACCAAGCACAGATTACGCCCCTTCTTGAGAAAATGGAAACCTCTTATCAGTAAATTAGACCTACCTATACAGAGACAAATTTTGAAACCCTTTGCTCATTCGGAGACAATACTTCAACTAGGTATGTCTGCTGAATGGCAACACATCATAAACAGTGTCAAGGACCAAGGCCCTGAGCAATCCCAAGTAGAGCTGATGCTGTTCTAATAAGCAGCTGCACTTATGTTATGGTTTTTTTTTTTTTTTCTCTCTTCTTCTTTCTTCTTCTCGCCCTTTCCCCTCCTTTCTTTCCCACCCCTTCACTCCACTCCATTCCACCCCAATATCTTGCTGTTCCTTAGGAAACAAATACACACAGAGTGATCACACACAGTTTGCGTAGAGAGCATAGGACAAGGTTAAACATACACGGATGAGCTACTTTGGTTCTAGTAGTCATGTTAATAGGATGTATAAATATTTAAATGTTTGTTTGTTTTTCAAAATAAAAAAACCCATGCAGGAGAGCGAAAACTAAAGAACATCCATGGACTTTATAGACTCTGGTTGGGTACACTGACCCCCCACAATCCTACAACCCGTATCATGCCGGGACAGGCTCTATAGGAAGCCATGGCCCCCTTTGTACTCGGGGAAAGTGATGACTATGTTTATGTTAAACGTTATCTTACACAATGTATTGTCTTGATGTTTTTGCCTCACTCTTGCAATAAAAATTGAATTTAAAAAAAAAAAATACATATGAGGGGCAGCTATAGAGCACTCTTCACTTATATGACCTCAGACTAAATCCAGCTACCTGAATTAATTGTGTTTAGCAGTATCCAGGTGGATATACATGTTAAACTACATTAACTCATTGCTACATTCCAATATTATTAGGAAACTATATAATAATCTCAGCAGCTGCGGTCTCATTCTTACACTATGTTTTCTTATCTGAAACGCTTAGTGCATTTGACTGAACCTGACAGGGAGCCTGCAATATAAGGGCTCCGAACTCCATCTACAGCTTGATAAATATAGCTCTGTGTGTGAGGTTATCCATTTTGGAAATCAATAGTAAAAGCTTTACTTTTTAATAACATTCTTTCAGCAGAAAAATAAATGAAAAACATTTATAGCAATTTCTATAGCTTGGTTCATATCCCTTAACAATATTTTCTAGAAATTAACTACTCATCCTCCTTTACAGTTATAAAAATAAAATATTCTCCTTAGCAGATCCCAAATTCTTACTGGTATTATATAGGGATATGAGCCAAGATATTTACTGCCTAAATGATTTATTTTCTGTTTATCTTGGCTCACCCTAACAATTACTATCCAGAAATAAACAACTACAAAAGCAGTTCCAAAGTAAGGGTAGGTAGAACAATAGAGAGGCCAAAGTGTTGCATGAAAAAGTTTAATTAGACAAATGTTAAGCAGAACTTATTTCCTCCATAGTTAGCTTTTGCTATGGCATGAATAAAGAATGGGATATCAGCTACTTTGTGTAATTCAAAATATATGATTGTGTGAAGCTATGCTGTATGTCATATTGCTGTAAATATATATTTTAGGGGTATGTGACGTTCGCACTAACTTCTATATTACGACCCTAATAAGGGATAAATGTATCATTTATAAAAGGTTCCCTGTAGTATATACTAAACAAGAATAGGGTCTGTTTTTACCGCATTTATGTATTACTTTCACATTGTGAACTAGATCATATTTATTAATGTTTATGTTGTGCATTAAGTGTACATTAATGGATATACAGTATATTTTGCTTTCATTTATTTAATGTATTTTTTCTTTAAATGAAGTATTGTCAAATGTAAGGGCATTTTTGCCCTATATAAAGATGTCTGTTATGTGTACTAACTAATTCTATAATTATGCGCCACTAGGGGCGTGAAACGCGTCAGCCAGCCTTCTTTCCTTCCATGTCTGCCTAGGTTTTATTGTTTGCCTCAATAAATGTGGATTTTTGATTGACCTGCTGTACAGCCTCTTCACTCGTATCCATTTGTCTTGGCGGTAGTGGTTCCCGCCTCCTGGGCTAAGCACTTTGCCTGATTTGATACAACTCCACTCTGCCTGCTTCTTGATGGCGCCAGCCACCCGCGACCAGTTCTACCAGCGGAACGTCGTCTGCATGCGGTCGTTGACTCAATTAAGCTTTTGGTCTGCATCTAGCTTGTAACGTGTGAGGATGACGCAATAGGTCTTTCAAATTGCAGCTTTACTAGTTATAGGCAAATTATTATTATTATTACTAGGCAATAAGCCTGCCCAGAGGGCAGTCTATTAAAAAAAAAAACTACAAACCCCAAAGCTAAAATTACACAAAATAGAAAATGTAAAATTACAGAAAAAAATAAACAAAGCTATCCAAAATAAAAAATGTAAACCGAAACTAATACCCCTATAAAAAATCCCCCCAAAAATAAAAAACCCTAATCTAATACTAAACTACCAATAGCCCTTAAAAGGGCTTTTGTAGGGCATTGCCCTAAGTTAAACAGCTCTTTTACCTAAACAAATTACAAATTACCCCTAACAGTAAAACCCCCCACCCACCAAACCCCCCAAAATAAAAAAAACTAACACTAAAAAAAACCTAATCTACCCATTGCCCCTAAAGGGGCATTTGTATAGGCATTGTCCTTAAAGGGGCAATCAGCTCTTTTGCAGCCCAAAAAATCCTAATCTAAAAGAAAAAGCCACCCCAAAAAATAAAAAAAAGCCTAAGACTAAGCCCCAAATAGTCACCGTTCCTGAAGGCCAGGGCGGAGAAGGCGGCTCCATCATATTCTATCTTCATCCAGAACAAAGGTGGTGCAGAGGTGCGGAGCTGTCTTCTCCGATGCATGGATCCTCAGCAGTGGTCCTCAATGGCGGCAGTCCTCAATGGTGGTCCTCGGCAGCGGCAGCATTCCTCAGCAGCGTGGAGGCTCCTTTTCATCCGATGTCCATCGTACACTGAAGATTGAATGCAAGGTACCGCATTCAATTTGGGGTACCCTGCATTCCTATTTGATGAAATTTTGAAATCAGCCAATAGGATTAGAGCTACTGAAATACTATTGGCTATTCAAATCCGCCAGTAAGATTTCAGTAGCTCTCATCCTATTGGTTGATTTCAAAATTTCAGTCAATAGGAATGCAAGGTATCCCAATAAATATGGGGTATCTTGAATTTAATCTTCAGTGTGCCGAGGATGATCGCATGAAGAGGAGCTCCACGCCACTTTGGACCACCGCCGCTGAAGACCGCCGCTGAGGACCGCCGATGAGAACCACCACTGATGACCGCTGCTGAGGACTGCTGCTGAGGATCCTTGCATCGGGGAAGCCAGCTCTGCACCTCCGCTCTGCGCCACCTTCGCTCCGGATGAAGATAGAAGATGATGGAGCCGTCTGGAAGAAGACCTTCTCCGTCTGACTTCAGGAATGATAAGAACCTATTTGGGGGTTAGACTTAGAATTTTTTCTTTTTGGGGGGGGTTATTTTTAAGATTAGGGATTTAATGTAATTTTAAAAGAGCTGAATGTCCTTTTAAGGGCAGTAAAAGAGCTGAATGCCCTTTTAAGGGCAATGCCAATACAAATGCCCCATTAGGGGCAATGGGTATTTTAGGTTTTTTTAGTGTTAGGTTTTTTTTTTTTATTTTGGGGGGTTTGGTGGGTGGGGGGTTTTTACTGTTAGGGGGGACTTAGTATTTTTTAAACGTAAAAGAGCTGTTTAACTTAGGTCAATGCCCTACAAAAGGCCCTTTTAATGGCTATTGGTAGTTTAGTTTAGATAAGGGGGTGTTTTTATTTGGGGGGGCTTTTTTATTTTCATAGGGATAAGGTTTATTTTTTGTTATTTTTGATAATTGTGTTAGACTTTTTATTTTTTGTAATGTTAGATTCATTTTTGTAATTTAATGTTAGGATTTTTTATTTTAATTGTAATTTGGTAGTAATTGGGGTTAATTTAGGGTGTGTTAGGTTAGGGGGCTTAGTAATTAAATTAGTTATTTGCGTTGTGGGGGGTTGGCGGTTTAGGAGTTAATAGATTAATTAGGTTTATTGCGATGTGGGGGTTGGCGTTTTAGTGGTTAATTAGGTTTATTGCGATGTGGGGGTTTGTCGGTTTAGGGGTTAATAGTATAATTAGTTGCCGTTGGCGTTGTGGGGGTTTGGCGGTGTAAGGGTTAGGTAGTTTCTGTTGTGGGAGTTTAGCGATTTAAAGTGAATGTCAACTTTCAAGAATGAGTGTCCGGTTTTTAAAAATACGATTAAAAACAGGGGCACTTTCATTCATGAAAGTTTACATTTCACCCGTTTTGTTAAAATACTTACCTTTTTTTCTTCAAGCCGGAGAAGCGATTCCTCCTCCTGCCGCTCGTCACTTCATACGTCAGCAATGACGAATCCGGCTTTCTCCAATCACAACGTTGCCTCAGACAATGATTCCCCTGGGGGGGAAGCCGTGATGGGAGGATGCCGTATTCGTCATTGCTGATATATGCAGTGACGAGAGGCAGGAGGGGGAATTGCTTCTCCGGCTTCAAGAAAAAAAGGTAAATATTTTAACATAAAGGGTGAAATGTAAACTTTCATGAAAGAAAGTGCCCCTGTTTTTAATAGTATTTTTAAAAAACGGGCACTCATTCTTGAAAGCTGACATTCACTTTAAGGGTTAGGGTTTTTTGTTGATACTTAGTACGGGCGGTTATGTTTATTTTTTTCTTAATATTTTGTGTGGGTGGTTAGTTTTTTTTTAATACTTCGTGCGGGCGGTTAATTTTTTTTTATACTTCGTGCGGGCGGTTAGTTTTTTTTTCTTAAAACTTAGTGCGGGCGGTTCATTTTTTTTTTTTTTTTTGCTTCGTTTGCCTACGCTGCATCTAGGTGGATTCTTTTGGCTGCGCACTCAGCCAACATTCCTTTGAGGATGCGTGCGCAACTGACGACGGACACGTTACAAACGCGATTATAGTATAGATTATCATTTATTTGTATAGCGCCACAAAATTCCGTAGCACTGGAAAAGTGGCATGTATTGCAATATTAAAAAAAATGAAACAAATTTTAACACATTTGTTTGTTTCAAATGTTTGTACAACATTTGTTTAATGCAATAGTATTTCTAATGTTTTCTTTAAATGTAATATTTGATTGGAATTTTTCTAATAATTCGATCTGAATTATGCAATATTAGAATTTGAAAAATTCGAAGAGATATATTTGTAATAGTATTTCCAATGCTCTCTTTAAATGTAATATTAGAATTATGCAATATTCGAAATACAAACATTAAAATGTATTTATTTCTGTCTATTATGTATCAATTTACTAAATTCCCTACCACATGAACTATTGAACTTCTGAAAAGTATTTGTTAAATCGATTGTTAAATTCGAAATTTCGAATGTGGATATTCAATCTCATTATGAATATTCGAAAACGAAATTAACATTTGATTACTGAATTTTAATGGATTTTAATTCATATCAAGATTCGATTGTACAAAACGGATGTCCACAGGACTAATTGTTCTACCAAACGAATTACACTTTCAACACATTCACCCAGCCATAAGCTTTACATAATTCAGAAGGAGCAACTTTCAAAATGTGGAGACAGTTCTAGTAGTGTGAGCTCTTTACCAGCTGGTTTGTTTATCAGTTCTTAAAGGGACATGCTACCCACATTTTTTCTTTTATGATTTAGAAAGAGAATGCAATTTTAAACATCTTTCTAATTGACTTATATTATCTAATTTGTTTTATTCTCTTGATATTCTTTGATGAAAAGCATATCTAGATATGCTCACTAGCTGCTGATTGGTTGCTGCACATAGAAGCATCATGTGATTGGCTCACCATGTGCATTGCTTTTTCTTCAACTAAGGATATTTAAAAAATGAAGCAAATTAAATAATGGAAGTAAATTGTAATGTTGTTTAAATTTCTATTCTCTATCTGAATCATGAAAGAAAGATTTTGGGTTTAGTGGCCCTTTAAGCCTAATGATGCACTGAATGATCCAACTTAAAATAGTCATTTTAGTTTTAGGATCATTTTCTATTCTCTGCCCCTTGGCAAAAACAAAGATTTCAATATATAACCTTTTGTTCTCTTCATATACAGACATCTCAATTGATCCAGTAAGTAAAAAGGTTTGTCCTACACAGATTGCTGATCTCTAATAAAAACTGTCAGGATAATGTAGCCACCAATCAGCAAGCGCTACCCAGGTCTGGACCAAAAATGGACCGGCAACTAAGCTTACATTGTTTCTTCTTCAAATAAAAGATACCAAGAGAAGGAAGAAAAATTGATAATAGGAGTAAATTAGAAAGTTGCTTAAAACTGCATGCTCTATCTGAATCGTGAAGTTTAATTTTGACTTGACTATTCCTTTAAAAGGCCCCTCAAATTAATTTATGGATTATTTAAACCAAACATAGTTGTTATCGCTAAACCATTCAATTAGCAAATAGAACTGATGTATTTAAGAGCTGTCTGTAACTTCATGCCTTTATGAATCTCTTTTGATATCTCTTTTATAGTCTCAGAACTTGTTGATGCAACCTCAATCTTCTAAACCCTCAATCTATAAGGTCTTTGAACAAGGTTCTTCCAACAGTGTTAAATGGAAGCACAATAGTTTTAAATCCTTCCCCTACAACATAACTTGTAGTACAATATTATTTTACAAAGAGATCACAATAAAATTCAACAGAGCTTCTCTAATACACCAGCTCTCCTGTGTAACAGTCTAACAGGCCTAAGGAAGACCTCCTTTTAAACTCCAGGAACTGCAACCATGATCCACACCTGAAACTAACAAGCTCATGAAGTAAACCTGGCCTGGACAGCTTCATAGATGTTGGGATTTCTGGCCCATCCTTCTCTCCACCCCAAGGACCCAGAACACAGTTGACAAACTGCACAGTATTAAATATTATAGTTTCCCCTTGGGTTTTTATCAGAAAGTGGGAGTGTGCATATAGGCTTGTTTTTATGTACAGTGTATATCTACAGTTGTGCTCATAAGTTTACATACCCTGGCAGAATTTATGATTTCATGACCATTTTTCAGAGAATATAAATGATAATAACACAAAAACTTTTCTTTCACTCATGGTTAGTGTTTGACTAAAGCCATTTATTATCAATCAACTGTGTTCACTCTTTTTAAATCAGAATGACAACAGAAACTACCCAAATGACCCTGATCAAAAGTTTACATACCCCAGTTCTTAATACTGTGTATTGCCCCCCTTTAACATCAATGACAGCTTGAAGTCTTTTGTGGTATTTGTGGATGAGGCTCTTTATCTTCTCAGATGATAAAGCTGCCCATTCTTCCTGGCAAAAAAGCCTCCAGTTCCTGTAAATTCTTGGTCTGTCTTGCATGAACTGCACGTTTAAGATCTCCCCAGAGTGGCTCAATAATATTGAGGTCAGGAAACTGAGATGGCCACTCCAGAACCTTCACTTTATTCTGCTGTAGCCAATGACAGGTCGACTTGGCCTTGTGTTTAGGATCATTGCCATGTTGGAATGTCCAAGTATGTCCCATGCGCAGCTTCCAGGCTGATGAATGGAAATTTTCCTCCTGTATTTTTCGATAACATGCTGCATTCATGTTGCCATAAATTCTGACCAAATTTCCTGTGCCTTTTATGCTCACACATCCCCAAAACATCAGCGATCCACCTCCGTGTTTCACAGTAGGAATGGTGTACCTTTCAGGCCTTGTTGACTCCTCTCAGGGTCATTTGGGTAGTTTCTGTTGTCATTATGATTTAAAAAGAGTAAACACGGTTGATTGATAATAAATGGATTCAGCCAAACAATAACAATGAGTGAAAGAAAAGTTTTTGTGTTATCATTTATATTCTCTGAAAAATGGCCAAAAAATCATAAATTCTGCCAGGGTATGTAAACTTATGAGCACAACTGTATGTATATATATATATATATATATATATATATATATATATATATATATATATATATATATATATATATATATATACAGTGGGGCAAAAAGTATTTAGTCAGCCACCAATTGTGCAAATTCTCCCACTTAAGAAGATGAGAGAGGACTGTAATTTTCACCATAGCTGGATACACAAGAGGGCGCTGTGTGCCTCAAGGAGTTGCTTGTGTGCAAAAAAATGTAAATAACCACATGAAACAATGAGAGTGTGTTCATGTGGGTAAGAATATCCCAAGAGAAATATAGCAATACTAAGAAGTTATAAAAAGAGTCTCATATGTAAGTCCCAATTGTAGAATTTGTTTCAACGTTATGACTTATACACCAAAAAGTCAGGCTGCTCTCTCCCTTCCTCCACTGCTTGATAGTAGATCTGTAAAAATGAAAACACAAGAGAGGCGCCCAAATGTGTGTATCTGTAACGGATGATGACTTAAGATAGCAACAAATCTAAACACAGTCTACTCACAATTTCAATGAGCACATTTATGTGCTTGTAGTTGCGGGCTGGCTATCAGAGCTACCCAGCTGGCTCTCTCCGGTCACAGCTCACTCCCAGTCTTTGTGAATGTGTAACCCTTAAGCGCGGAGACAATAGCAGCTAGTTCCCATCCGGCTTAAGGACCTGTGACGTATAACACAAGTGACTTCTACGACAACCAGCTAAACAAAACTGTAGGGGCAGGACAAAAAAGCTGGTTGTCGTAGAAGTCACTTGTGTTATACGTCACAGGTCCTTAAGCCGGATGGGAACTAGCTGCTATCGTCTCCGCGCTTAAGGGTTACACATTCACAAAGACTGGGAGTGAGCTGTGACCGGAGAGAGCCAGCTGGGTAGCTCTGATAGCCAGCCCGCAACTACAAGCACATAAATGTGCTCGTTGAAATTGTGAGTAGACTGTGTTTAGATTTGTTGCTATCTTAAGTCATCATCCGTTACAGATACACACATTTGGGCGCCTCTCTTGTGTTTTCATTTTTAATTTTCATCATAGGTATACCTCAACTATGAGAGACAAAATGTGGAAACAAATCCAGACAATCACATTGTCTGATTTGGAAAGAATTTATTTGCATATTATGGTGGAAAATAAGTATTTGGTCACCTACAAACAAGCAAGATTTCTGGCTCTCACAGACCTGTATCTTCTTCTTTAAGAGGCTCCTCTGTCCTCCACTCATTACCTGTATTAATGGCACCTGTTTGAACTTGTTATCAGTATAAAAGACACATGTCCACAACCTCAAACAGTCACACTCCAAACTCCACTATGGTGAAGACCAAAGAGCTGTCGAAGGACACCAGAAACAAAATTGTAGACCTGCACCAGGCTGGGAAGACTGAATCTGCAATAGGCAAGCAGCTTGGTGTGAAGAAATCAACTGTGGGAGCAATAATTAGAAAATGGAAGACATACAAGACCACTGATAATCTCCCTCGATCTGGGGCTCCACGCAAGATCTAACCCCGTGGGGTCAAAATGATCACAAGAACGGTGAGCAAACATCCCAGAACCACACGGGGGGAGCTAGTGAATGACCTGCAGAGAGCTGGGACCAATGTAATAAAGGCTACCATCAGTAACACACTACGCTGCCAGGGACTCAGATCCTGCAGTGCCAGACGTGTCCCCCTGCTTAAGCCAGTACATGTCCGGGCCCGTCTGAAGTATGCTAGAGAGCATTTGGATGATCCAGAAGTGGATTAGGAGAATGTCATATGGTCAGATGAAACCAAAGTAGAACTATTTGGTAGAAACATAACTCGTCGTGTTTGGAGGAGAGAGAATGCTGAGTTGCAACCAAAGAACACCATACCTACTGTGAAGCATGGGGGTGGCAACATCATGCTTTGGGGCTGTTTCTCTGCAAAGGGAACAGGACAACTGATGTATCGTGAGATTTTGAGTGCAAACCTCCTTCCATCAGCAAGGGCATTGAAGATGAAACGTGACTGGGTCTTTCAGCATGACAATGATTCCAAACACACCACCTGGGCAATGAAGGAGTGGCTTCGTAAGAAGCATTTCAAGGTCCTGGAGTGGCCTAGCCAGTCTCCAGATCTCAACCCCAAAGAAAACCTTTGGAGGGAGTTGAAAGTCCGTGTTGCCCAGCGACAGTCCCAAAACATCACTGCTCTAGAGGAGATCTGCATGCAGGAATGAACCAAAATACCAGCAACAGTGTGTGACAACCTTGTGAAGACTTACAGAAAACGTTTGACCTCTGTCATTGCCAACAAAGGATATGTAACAAAGTATTGAGATGAACTTTTGATATTGACCAAATACTTATTTTCCACCATAAAATAAAATTATAAATAAAAATAAAAGCAAATAAATTCTTTCCAAATCAGACAATGTGATTGTCTGGATTTGTTTCCACATTTTGTCTCTCATAGTTGAGGTATACATATGATGAAAATTACAGGCCTCTCTCATCTTCTTAAGTGAGAGAACTTGCACAATTGGTGGCTGACTAAATAATTTATTAGTCCCACTGTATATATATATATATATATATATATGTATCTGGTCCTAGTTCGAGGGCTCCAGCCCACTGTCCCTTCCCTCTATGTCCAGGTTTCCCCTAAGAGTGGTTGCCTACCTAGGAAACCTCAGAACCACTCAAATCTGTCCCAAAACTGTCAAGACTCCACCCTCAGCAATTCTAGTAATGAGGGTGAATGAATGTACAGTCAGGAGTTGTGAAAATGTAATTTAAAAGCTGCAATGAATCGACAAGAATGAGTTCAAGAAAACAAAACAAAACATTGTTTGGCCATTAGGTGTTATAGAGAGATATTATAGATTGGAGAAATTGTCGAGAGCACAAATATGTTATTTACCATTTATATAAACCAAATGTTTTGGTTAAGTTCACAAGAATATTACTTTCCAGTAAGAAAACAATTTCCAGTTCCAATAATCTCAAGGGATGATTAACTAGGATTTATTTAAAAAAAGCTTCTCTTTTTTTATGAAGAAATGAGGTTCACATGGAAGCCTGTTTCTTCATATGAGATATTTAGAACAGTATTATGATGCAGTATTATGATGTAGTATTAATGGGAGCAGTTTAAAGTGATGGTAAACTTTCCTCTTTATATAAACAGATCCGGGAGTTTAATTCATCAGTTGTAATGAAGATGTGTTTTAACTCTGAGAGGGTCTGCTGCCTTGATTATCTGTTAAAGTAAGATTGTCTGTTTAAAGGGACAGTCAAGTAAAAAACAACATTCCAATTTACCTTTATTACCAATTTAGCTTTGTTCTTCTATTGGTATTCTTAGTTGAAAGATAAATCTAGGCGGTATATATGCTAATTTCTTAGACCTTGAAGGCCACCTCTAATCTGAAAGCATTTTGAAATCTGGTGTTTACTGTCCCTTTGAGTAAGCAGTTAGCTAAACAGGTTAATGTTTAAATTGTTTGCTGTGCAAGGGGTGGATTTAAAAAAAAAAAAAAAATGTTTTTGTTTGTTTCTACCCTTTATTTTTTTGTTTTTGTTTCCTGTGTGGGTAATTAGGGGAGGGATTATTTTCACCTGTTTGGGCCTACCTAGACTATAAATCTAGCACATTAACTCTGTGAGCCTGCTCTGAGAGGGGTCTGCTGCCTTGATTATCTGTTGAAGTAAGATTCTCTGTTTAAGTAAGCAGTTCGCTAAACAAGGTAGTTAGGCAAACAAGGATTTGGAGTAACCAAGGGGAAATATAATTATTTTATATTTTTAAGTTAAAGGACCAGTCAACACAGTAGATTTGCATAATCAACAAATGCAAGATAACAAGACAATGCAATAACACTTAGTCTGAACTTCAAATGAGTAGTAGATTTTTTTTCTGACAATTTTAAAAGTTATGTCTTTTTCCACTCCCCCTGTACCATGTGACAGCCATCAGCCAATCACAAATGCATACACGTACCATGTGACAGCCATCAGCCATTCACAAATGCATACACACTTATTCTTGCACATGCTCAGTAGGAGCTGGTGACTCAAAAAGTTTAAATATAAAAAGACTGTGCACATTTAGTTAATGGAAGTAAATTGGAAAGTTGTTTAAAACAGCATGCTCTATCTGAATAATGAAAGTTTAATTTTGATTGAGTGTCCCTTTAAACCTTTTAGTAAGTATGGGTGATAATCTCATTAAGTGTACAGTTTGCCACATGTTGGCATCACTGGAGCAGCCACTTCAGGGATTATATGTCTGTGGCAAATATGAGCATATTGTCTCTTTAGAAACTCGTATTGGAGTTCTGGAGGAACGAATTGCAACACTACATGAAAGTCAGACACTTGAAAGGGAAATGGATAGGACTGAGCTGGTTGTTAATGGTTCTAGCAGTGGGAATGGGGAGGATTCAGATAAGGAGACTCCAGAAGGTAGCTGGGTCACAGTTAGAGGGTGAAGTAAAGGTAAGTGGAAGAGACAGGTGAGTTCTTAGCTGATACACCCCAACAGATTTGCCAGATTAAGTGAAGATGTTGGGGATATCAGTTCAGGGGTGGCAGTGTCAGAGAGGGCTGTTTTGCCTAATATAGTGAACAGTCCTTTAGTCGTGGAAGAGGAGCATACTATGGTGGGCAGTCCTTCAGACATGGTAGAGGGGCATACTATAGTTAACAGTCCTTCAGTCATGAAAGAGGGGCATACAAGTCAGGGACTGAGGCAGATGTTGGTGGTAGGACACTCTATTATTAGGAAGGTTGATAGGGTAATTTGTCACCCAGACCCTTTAACCCCTTAATGACCAAGGACGTGCAGGGTACGTGTTAAAAAAAAAGACAGTTAACGCCTGAGGACGTACCTTGTACAGTCTGGGAAAGTGGTTGAAGCAATCCTGATCGCTTCCAGCCGCTTTCCGGTTATTGCAGTGATGCCTCTATATCGAGACATCCTGCAATAACATCCGTTGGCCATCCGATGCAGAGAGAGCCACTCTGTGGCCCTCTCTGCACCGGACATCAATGGCCGGTATAGTTGGTGGGTGGGAGCTGGTCTGGGAGGCGGGTGGCGGCCATCGATGGGCCCAGTGATGTGGAGGGGGGTGGGATTGTGGGCGGGATAGTCGGGGGCGGGCACGTGCACGAGGGGGCGGAGGGGGGCGCGTGCACAGGGAGGGAGCGGGTGGGAACCGCTACACTACAGAAAATATATGTAGTATAAAAGTGGGGGTAATTTAAAATCAGGGTGTGTTGGGTTGGTCTGTGGGGGGGTAAGCTACACTACAGAAAAAAAAACGGGGAAAAAATATTAAAACACATTATTTTCTGCAAACTGGGTACTGGCAGACAGCTGCCAGTACCCAAGATGGCCCCCAAAAAGGCAGAGGGGGAGGGTTAGAGAGCTGTTTAGGAGGGATCAGGGAGGTTGGGGGCTAAGAGGGATCCTACACAGCAGCATATGTAAATATGCTTAAAAAAAACAAAACAAAGATACCTTTTATTCTAGTACTGGCAGACTTTCTGCCAGTACTTAAGATGGCGGGGACAATTGTGGGGTGGGGGTAGGGTTGCCACCCGTCCCTTAAAATACAGAACACTTATAAGTTACACATGCTGCAGGGTGTGCAGGAAGGAATATGAATAGTGCTGTCCAGAAACACAATACATGTTCCTCCCTGCACACCCTGCAGCATGTGTAACTCATAAGTGTCCAGGAAAACATGGCTGAGGTGGCAACCCTAGGTGGGGGAGGGAAGGGAGCTGTTTGGGAGGGATCAGGGGGTGTGATGTGACAGGTGGGAGGCTGATCTCTACACTAAAGCTAAAATTAACCCTGCAAGCTCCCTACAAGCTACCTAATTAACCCCTTATCTGCTAGCCATAATATACGTGTGATGCTCAGCGGCATTTAGCGGCTTTCTAATGACCAAAAAGCAACTCCAAAGCCATATATGTCTGCTATTTCTGAACAAAGGGGATCCCTGAGAAGCATTTACGACCATTTGTGCCATAATTGCAGACGCTGTTTGTAAATAATTTCAGTGAGAAACCTAAAGTTTGTGAAAAAGTTTGTGAAGAAGTGAACATTTTTTTTTTATTTGATCGCTTTTGGCGGTGAAATGGTGGCATGAAATATACCAAAATGGGCCTAGATCAATACTTTGGAATGTCTACTACACTACACTAAAGCTAAAATTAACCCTACAAACTCCCTACAAGCTCCCTAATTAACCCCTTCACTGCTTGGCATAATACACGTGTGGTGCGCAGCTGCATTTAGCGGCCTTCTAATTACCAAAAAGCAAAGCCAAAGCCATATATGTCTGCTATTTCTGAAGAAAGGGGATCCCAGAGAAGCATTTACAACCATTTGTGATATAATTGCACAAGCTGTTTGTAAATCATTTCAGTGAGAAACCTAAAATTGTGAACAATTTAACGTTTTTTTTTATTTGATCATTTTTGGCGGTGAAATGGTGGCATGAAATATACCAAAATGGGCCTAGATCAATACTTTGGAACGTCTACTACACTGCACTAAAGCTAAAATTAACCCTACAAACTCCCTACAAGCTCCCTAATTAACCCCTTCACTGCTGGGCATAATACACGTGTGGTGCGCAGTGGCATTTAGCGGCCTTCTAATTACCAAAAAGCAAAGCCAAAGCCATATATGTCTGCTATTTCTGAACAAAGGGGATCCCAGAGAAGCATTTACAACCATTTATGCCATAATTGCACAAATTGTTTGTAAATAATTTCAGGGAGAAACCTAAAGTTTGTGACCAAATTTTTGAAAAAGTGAACAATTTTTTTTATTTGATCGCATTTGGCGGTGAAATGGTGGCATGAAATATACCAAAATGGGCCTAGATCAATACTTTGGATTGTCTACTAAAAAAAATATATATACACGTCAAGGGATATTCAGGGATTCCTGAAAGATTTCAGCGTTCCAATGTAACTAGCGCTAATTTTGAAAAAAAGTGGTTTGGAAATAGCAAAGTGCTACTTGTATTTATGGCCCTATAACTTGCAAAAAATGCAAAGAACATGTAAACATTGGGTATTTCTAAACTCAGGACAAAATTTAGAAACTATTTAGCATGGGCGTTTTTTGGTGGTTGTAGATGTGTAACAGATTTTGGGGGTCAAAGTTAGAAAAAGTGTGTTTTTTTCCATTTTTTCCTCATATTTTATAAAATATTTTATAGTAAATTATAAGATATGATGAAAATAATGGTATCTTTAGAAAGTCCATTTAATGGTGAGAAAAACGGCATATAAAATGTGTGGGTACAGTAAATGAGTAAGAGGAAAATTACAGCTAAACACAAACACTGCAAAAATGTAAAAATAGCCTTGGTCCCAAACGGACAAAAAATGGAAAAGTGCTGTGGTCATTAAGGGGTTAAATAGAACAGTTTGCTGTCTTACAGGAGCTTGTGTTAGGCATATTGTGGATTGTTAGAGGGATGTGGGTCTGATCCTGCAGTCATGGTACATATTGGTACTAATGAAGGAATCAGCGGGAGATGGAGAGTCCTAAAAAATGACTTCAGGGAGTTAGGTAGCAAGCTTAAAGCAAGGACCTCCAAAGTAATATTTTCAGAGATATTACCAGTGCCGTGTGCTAACTCAGTAAGGCAGAAGGAGCTATTGTCTGTTAATTCATGGTTAAAAACATGGGGCCCGATCCGATATGCAGCGTCGCCCGCAAGCGCTGGTTTGGTATCACATATACGGCGTAACCTAGAAGTTATGCTCGTATATTTCTGCCTTCGGCCGTAGTTTTTTGGCCCATAGACAGGTATACCAAACCAGCGCAGTTTGATATCCAATATACAGCGTAAGGACTTATGTGGCGAAAATGGAGAAATCTTACTCCATTTTCACCTCGCCACAAAATGCAGGCGTAGTAAGCCTTACGCTGAGTATTGGAGCCCCGTAGCTCCCTAAACTGCCTGCAAAATAAAACCTAACACCTAACGCATGCGCAATGTCTATCTACCTGTCAACCGCAATCCCCCGCCGCAATCCCTAATAAAGTGTTTAACCCCCTAAACCGCCACTCCCGGACCCCGCCGCCACCTACATTAAATGTCTAACCCCCTAATGTGATCCTCCTACACCGCTGCCACCTACATTAAAATTATTAACCCCTAATGTAATCTTCCTACACCACCGCCATCTATATTAAAATTATTACCCCCTAATGTGAGTCCCCTACCCCTCCGCCACCTATTTTAACTACATTACCCCCTAATCTAATCCCCCTACACCGCCGCCACCTATTTTAACTATATTACCCCCTAATGTGAGCCCCCTACCCTGCCGCCACCTACATTAACTATATTACCCCCTAATATGATCCCCCTACACCGCCGCCACCTATTTTAACTACATTACCCCCTAATCTAATCCCCCTACCCCGCCGCCACCTATATTAAAATGATTAACCCCTAATCTAATCCCCCTACACCGCCGCCACCTATAATAAATGTATTACCCCCTAAAATACTAAAATGTCCCTACCCTAAACTAAATTATAAATAGCCCTGAAAAGGGCCTTTTGCGGTACATTGCCCCAAAGTAACCAGCTCTATTACCAGCCCTTAAAAGGACCTTTTGCGGGGCATTGCCCCAAAGTAACCAGCTCTTTTACCAGCCCTTAAAAGGGCCTTTTGCGGGGCATTGTCCCAAAGTAATCAGCTCTTTTACATGTAATCTAATCCCCCTACCCCGCCGCCACCTATATTAAAATGATTAACCCCTAATCTAATCCCCCTACACAGCCGCCACCTATAATAAATGTATTACCCCCTAAAATACTAAAATGTCCCTACCCTAAACTAAATTATAAATAGCCCTGAAAAGGGCCTTTTGCGGTACATTGCCCCAAAGTAACCAGCTCTATTACCAGCCCTTAAAAGGACCTTTTGCGGGGCATTGCCCCAAAGTAACCAGCTCTTTTACCAGCCCTTAAAAGGGCCTTTTGCGGGGCATTGTCCCAAAGTAATCAGCTCTTTTACATGTAATCTAATCCCCCTACACCGCCGCCACCTATATTAAATATATTAACTCCTAATCCGACCCCCCTACACCGCCGCCACCTATATTAAATATAGTAACCCCTAATCTAATCCCCCTACACCGCCGCCACCTTTATTAACTATATTAACCCTAATTATATTAGGGTTAATATAGTTAATATAGTTATTATATTATATATATCATTAATATAGTTAATAATTAATATAGTTATTATATTATATATATTAACTATATTAACCCTATCTAACCCTAACACCCCTAACTTAATTATTATTGCAATACATCTAAATAATATTAATCTTATTAACTAAAATATTCCTATTTAAAACTAAATACTTACCTATAAAATAAACCTTAAGATAGCTACAATATAATTAATAATTACATTGTAGCTATTTTAGGGTTTATATTTATTTTACAGGTAACTTGGTATTTATGTTAACTAGGTACAATAGCTATTAAATAGTTAATAACTATTTAATAGCTACCTAGTTAAAATAATTACCAATTTACCTGTAAAATAAATCCTAACCTAAGTTACAAATACACCTACACTATCAATAAATTAATTAAATAAACTACAATTATCTAAACTAAAATATAATTAAATACACTAAACTAAATTACAAAAAAACCCCCACTAAATTACAAAAAATAAAAAAAGATTACAAGAATTTTAAGCTAATTACACCTAATCTAAGCCCCCTAATAAAATAACAAAGCCCCGCAAAATAAAAAAATGTCCCTACCCTAAAATGAATTACAAAACGTAATCAGCTCTATTACCAGCCCTTAAAAGGGACTTTTGTGGGGCATTGCCCCAAAGTAATCAGCTCTTTTACCTGTAAAAAAAAAGAACAACCACCCCCCCATTACAACCCACCACCCACACACCCCTACTCTAAAACCCACCCTATCCCCCCTTAAAAAAACCTAAGTCTAACCCCCAAGTGCTCCTTACCTGTCCTGAAGACCGGCGGAGAAGGTCCTGTTCCAGGCGGAGAAGTCTTCTTCCAGGCTCCGACCTCTTCTTCTTCCAGGAACCAGCCGGCGCGGAGCGGAGGAGTTGAAGACCGATGACCGCGGAGCTGAAGACCGTCCTCTCTGGAACTGAAGACCGGCGATGCAGGAACTGAAGATCGGCGATGCTGGAACTGAAGACCGGTGCCATGGAGCATGGAGGATCCTCTTCATACGATCGCCGCCGTACACTGAATCGGAATTCAAGGTACGCAATTAAAAATGGCGTCCCTTGAATTCCTATTGGCTGATTTGAGCCTTCAAATTCAAATCAGCCAATCGGATGAAAGCTACTTTAATTCTATTGGCTGATTTGAATAGCCAATAGAATAAGAGCTACTGTAATTCTATTGGCTGATTAGAATAGCTGCGATCGTATGAAGAGGATCCTCCACGCTCCATTACTCCGGTCTTCAGTTCCAGCGTCGCCGATCTTCAGTTCCTGCATCGCCGGTCTTCAGTTCCAGAGAGGACGGTCTTCAGCTCCACGGTCATCGGTCTTCAACTCCTCCGCTCCGCACCGGCTGGTTCCTGGAAGAAGAAGAGGTCGCCGCCTGGAAGAAGAGTTCTCCGCCTGGAACAGGACCTTCTCCGCCGGTCTTCAGGACAGGTAAGGAGCACTTGGGGGTTAGACTTAGGTTTTTTTAAGGGGGGATAGGGTGGGTTTTAGAGTAGGGGTGTGTGGGTGGTGGGTTGTAATGGGGGGGTGGTTGTTCTTTTTTTTTACAGGTAAAAGAGCTGATTACTTTGGGGCAATGCCCCACAAAAGGCCCTTTTAAGGGCTGGTAATAGAGCTGATTACTTTTTGTAATTTAGTTTAGGGTAGGGACATTTTTTTATTTTGGGGGGCTTTGTTATTTTATTAGGGGGCTTAGATTAGGTGTAATTAGCTTAAAATTCTTGTAATCTTTTTTTATTTTTTGTAATTTAGTGTTTGTTTTTTTTTTGTAATTTAGTTTAGTGTATTTAATTATATTTTAGTTTAGATAATTGTAGTTTATTTAATTAATTTATTGATAGTGTAGGTGTATTTGTAACTTAGGTTAGGATTTATTTTACAGGTAAATTGATAATTATTTTAACTAGGTAGCTATTAAATAGTTATTAACTATTTAATAGCTATTGTACCTAGTTAAAATAAATACCAAGTTACCTGTAAAATAAATATAAACCCTAAAATAGCTACAATGTAATTATTAATTATATTGTAGCTATCTTAAGGTTTATTTTATAGGTAAGTATTTAGTTTTAAATAGGAATATTTTAGTTAATAAGATTAATATTATTTAGATTTATTTTATTATTAGGGGTGTTAGGGTTAGATAGGGTTAATATAGTTAATATATATAATATAATAACTATATTAATTATTAACTATATTAATAATATATATAATATAATAACTATATTAACTATATTAACCCTAATATAATTAGGGTTAATATAGTTAATATAGGTGGCGGCGGTGTAGGGGGATTAGATTAGGGGTTACTATATTTAATATAGGTGGCGGCGGTGTAGGGGGGTCAGATTAGGGGTTAATATATTTAATATAGGTGGCGGCGGTGTAGGGGGATTAGATTACATGTAAAAGAGCTGATTACTTTGGGACAATGCCCCGCAAAAGGCCCTTTTAAGGGCTGGTAATAGAGCTGGTTACTTTGGGGCAATGCCCCGCAAAAGGCCCTTTTAAGGGCTGGTAATAGAGCTGGTTACTTTGGGGCAATGTACCGCAAAAGGCCCTTTTCAGGGCTATTTGTAATTTAGTTTAGGGTAGGGACATTTTAGTATTTTAGGGGGTAATACAATTATTATATGTGGCGGCGGTGTAGGGGGATTAGATTAGGGGTTAATCATTTTAATATAGGTGGCGGCGGGGTAGGGGGATTAGATTAGGGGGTAATGAAGTTAAAACAGGTGGCGGCGGGGTAGGGGACTCACATTAGGGGGTAATAATTTTAATATAGATGGCGGCGGTGTAGGGGGATTACATTAGGGGTTAATAATTTTAATGTAGGTGGCGGCGGTGTAGGGGGATCACATTAGGGGGTTAGACATTTAATATAGGTGGCGGCGGTGTAGGGGGATTAGATTAGGGGTTAATAATTTTAATATAGGTGGCGGCGGTGTAAGGGGGTCAGATTAGGGGGTAGAACATATAATGTAGGTGGCGGCAGGGTAGGGGGCTCACATTAGGGGGTAATATAGTTAAAATAGGTGGCGGCAGTGTAGGGGGATCATATTAGGGGGTAATATAGTTAATGTAGCTGGCGGCGGGGTCCGGGAGTGGCGGTTTAGGGGTTAATATATTTATTGTTAGGAGTGAGAGGGGGGATTGCGGATAGAGGGATATACGTGTCGGACTATGTTTGGGAGGCGTGTTAGACAGTTACGGGTGATTTTATAATTTAGTCAGTTTTTGTAGGCGGCGGCAGTTTCTAAAGTGCCGTAAATCACTGGCGACTCCAGAAATTTGTACTTACGCAGATTTCTGGACATCACTAGTTTGTCCGACTTACGGCACTTTAGCATCTGACGGCGCCGTATATGTGAAAGCTCGAGTTGCAAGCTGAAACATGCAACGTATACCGGATCGCGTCCATGGTGTAAAAATGAGGGGTTTGACTTTTTAGAGCACTGGGCTGACTTTTCACTTGGGTACAATTTGTACAGTAAGGATGGATTGCACCTGAATGACATGAGTGCAGGTGTGTTGGGGAAAAGGACGGTAGCACGTTTAGAGAATCTTTTAAACTAGGCAAAGGGGGGGGGAGGGTCAGTTAGAACACAATAGAACAAAGAGATCAGTCTGTGAATGTTTCACTTATATAATATCTCAAGGAAGGGATGACTTAAGAAATATCACATTAGAAAGTATGGAGGAAAGCACACCAAGTAGCAGCAGAAAGCACATGAAAATTAAATGTATGACAACAAATGCAAGAAGCATGACAGGTAAAATGGGGGAGCTGACGCTCTTAGTTGCAGAAGAGGACTATGATGTTATCAGATAACTGAAACTTGGTGGGATGATTCACATGACTGGGCAGTTAACTTAGAGAAGTATACTTTATTTAGGAGGGACAGGAATAAAAAAAGGGGTGGAGGAATCTGCATGTATATTAAACCTTAAGGGAAGATATTTATGATACAGGTGACAATGTAGAGACCCTGGCTGTGGGGGGCAAAATCCTAAAAAAAATTACTTGGAACATGCTACAAGCTACAAGCCCCCCACCATTAGTGACCTGGAGGAAACTCAACAGTGCTGTAATTATGGGAGATTTTATCTACCCTGATATACACTGGGCCAATGAAACTAGTAATTCAACTAAGGGGGATAGATTTTTAAATGTTCTCAGGATAGCTTCTTGTCACAATTAATAGAGCAGCGAGTTGACAGTAAACGCAATGGATTACCAGCGGTAAACCTGCCGAATGCAAACACCCCTTATCGTTTGCACAGAAACATTTGTGCTCCGCTTGTAATCTGGCCCATAATGATTTAACTGGAAAACAATATTTTTGATTTAACTCTAACAGTAAAATTTGTGATTTTCAGGAAACTACAAAACAAACCTGTTAGTTTTTTTTATTTTAGTAATGTTAGGGTTTTTTATGTTGGGTAATTTTTTAAAATAATTATTTTTTTCTTTTTGTAATTTTTATTTAATTTTTAATGTAGTTAGTATTTTGTTATTTTATGTGTGTATTTTAATTGGGGTTAACTTATGGGGCGTTAGTTTAGGGGGCTTAGTTATTAGGTTAATACTTTGCGTTGTGGGGGGCTGGCGGTTTAGGTGTTAATAGTTTAATTAGGTAGTTTGCGTTGTTGGGAGTTGGCGGTTTAGGTATTAATATGTTTATTAGGTAGTTTGCATTGTTGGAGGATGGCGGATTAGAGGTTAATAGGTTTATATAATGGTTTGCGTTGTGGGGGGTTTGGCGAATTAGGGTTTAATAACTTTTATTAGTAGTTGTGATGTGGGGGTATGGCGGATTAGGGGTTAATAACTTTTATTAGTAGTTGCGATGTGGGGGGGTGGATTAGGGGTTAATAACTTTTATCAGTAGTTTGCAATGTGGGGGGATGGCGGATTAGGTGTTTTGACGTAACGGTTTAAATAGCATCTGTCAGCGCCATTTATGTGATTCACCCAATGTGCAAGGTTAATTTATGGGCGATGTGGGTTTCAGCAGTTGCGCTGAAACTTATGCTGCATATGTAATCTAACCCCAGATGTTTTATATCTGCCCTTGACTTATGTAAAATATATAACATTAATTCAAAATATTTATAGACTGAACAAATATGGTTCATAATATGTGTAAACAGATAGATTAGGCTGGCTTGACTTCCCTTAAATAGAAATCAAAATAATGCATTAAAGGGACCTTATTAAGGGACCTTATTAAGTGAGACTAAAACTGTCATGGTTCAGATAAGGTATGCTACTTTAAGATTCATTTCCATTTAATTTGTTCTCTTGGTATCCTTTGTTGAAAATCATATCTAGGTAGGCTCAGAATCAGCAATGCACTAATGGAAGCTAGCTGGAAATTGATGGCTACTTATATATGTCTCTTGTAATTGGCTCACAAGATGTTTTCAGCTAGCTCCGCCTCCCACCAGTGCATTGCTGCACATTAGATATTATTTTTGTTTTTGCACTTTTGTGACTTTAAGTAATTTTTTTTAATATTTGCATAGTATGTATCAATAATGAAACACTTCATTGTAAATAAATGTAAAGAAAATAAATGATATAAGATTATCTAACATTATTGTTTTGTCAGCACAATTTACAAGGTTTTGCAATTTAAGATCAATTCATAAACACATCCATTGGAAAGGTTGGTGTTACTGGATGTGGTGAGTTATGGATTTATGTAAACGAGCTTGTGATCTAATCTAACCAATCATCATGTAGAATTTCACCGTACTTAAAGGGATAGGAAAGTAAAATGAAACTTGCATGATTCAGATAGAGAATGCAATTTTAAGACACTTTTAAATTTACTTCCATTTGAAGATGTGCTTAGTTCTCTTGGTATCCCTTGTTGAAAAAGAATACGCATATATCCTACACTAGTGGGAACTAGCTGCTGATTGGTGCCTGCACACATTTGTCTCCTGTGATTGGCTAACTAGATGTGTTTAGATAGCTGCTAGTAGTGCAATGCTGCTCCTTCAGTAAAGGTTAACAAGAGAATAAAACAATTTTGATAATAGAAATAAATGTAAAGTTGTTTAAAATTATATGTTCTATCCAAAACATGAACGACAGCAGAGTACAGAAATCAACCTGATCGAATACGATCAGGTTGATTGACACCTCCTGCTAGTGGCCGCGAATATGCAGGGGGCGGCATTGCACAAGCAGTTCACTAGTACTGCTTGTGCAATGCTGAATGCCGACAGTATATGCTGTCTGCATTCAGCGATGTCTGGCGGGCATGATACGCTGCAGTCTATCATGTCCGCCAGACTTTGTTAAATCAGCCCCACGGTATTCATTGTTGCACATATTCTACACTAGTGGGAGCTAGCTGGTGATTGGTGTCTGCACACATTTGTCTCTTGTAATTGGTTGACCAGATGTGTTTTGCTAGCTCTCAGTAGTACAGTGCTGCTCCTTCAGCAAAGGATATCAAGGGAATGAAGCAAATTTGATAATTGAAGTAAATTGGAAAGTTGTTTAAAATGGTATGTTCAATCTGAATCCTGAAAGAAAAAAAAATGGTTTCATGTCCCTTTAAACACACTAGTAACATAAATTAGGCATTGAAATATTGCAAACTGAGGTTTTGTAATAATCATGTGGGTATCTGAGTAATCTCAAAATGACAGCACTCGTGACTAATATACATTAGAAAAAATGTAATTGGTCATAATAAAAATAAAAAGGGTTTTATGGGACAGAGTTAAAGGGACAGTCTACTCCAGAATTGTCATGGTTTAAAAAGATAGATAATCCCTTTATTACCCTAGTTTTGCATAACCAACACGGTTAGATTAATATACATTTCACGTCTGTGATTACCTTGTATCTAAGCCTCTGCAGCACAATATTATCTATATGGCACACATAAACTAGCGCTGTCAAGGTGTGGAAAATTGACAAAATGCACTGAGATAAGAGGCGGCCTTCAAGGGCTTAGAAATCAGCATAAGAGCCTATCTAGGGTTAGCTTTCAACAAAGAATACCAAGAGAACAAAGCAAATTTGATAATAAAAGTCAATTAGAAAGTTATTTACAATTGCATGCTTTATCTGAATCATGAAAGTTGAATTTTGACTAAACTGTCCCTTTAAATATAGACAAGAAAGATACAAGGCATATGCGTAGAAAGGTACAATTGCACTCCCATTCATGACTGTAGCACCCCAAACCTCAATGATGCCAATTTCCATGTACTTGCATGGCGGTCCAGTTTTTACACAGACAAGTAGGGACATGACAATGAATAGCTTGAAACTTTTGATCTTAAAGGGATAGTCTAGTCAAAAATAAACTTTCATGATCCAGATTTGGAGGCCTACTTATCAAGCCGTCAACTGTGCTGCATTTGCCAGCATCAATACACTCGCCTAACATTGCGGCTGCGGACCTGAATACGCTCTCATTTATCAAAAAAACTGTCAAAAAGCCGCGCACCAAGTACGGGGCGATGAGCAGCGGACTGTTGTTAACTAACAGTCATCAATCTCGCTGCTATTCGGCTTTTTCCCAGCTTTATTTATATCCTGTCACTAAACACCGCCACTATACTAAAATGTTTAACCCCTATCCCGCCGCTCCCGGACCCCGCCGCAACTAAATAAAATTATTAACCCCTATCCTGCCGCTCCTGGAGCCCACCGCAACTCTAACAAAGTTATTAACCCCTATCCCTCCGCTCCCGGAGCCCACCGCAACTCTAATAAAGTTATTAACCCCTATCCCTCCGCTCCCGGAGCCCACCGCAACTCTAATAAAGTTATTAACCCCTATCCCACCGCTCCCGGAGCCTACTGCAACTAAAGTTATTAACCCCTGTCCCGCCGCTCCCCGAGCCCACCGCAACTAAATAAATGTATTAACGCCTAAACCCCTGGCCTCCCACATCACTACCACTTACTAATCCTATTAACCCCTAAACCGCCAGCCCCCCTACATCGCCATAAACTAAATTAACCTATTAACCCCTAAACCTAACAACCCGCTAACTTTACATTAGATATAAACTCATCCCTATCTTATAATAAATTTAAACTTTAGTTGCGGAGGGCTCCGGGAGCAGCGCTATAGGGGTTAATAACTTTATTTAGTTGGGGCGATGTCCGGAACAGCGGAATAGGGGTCAATATATTTATTTAGTGGCGGCGGGGTCCGGTAGCGGCGGGATAGGGGTTAATAACTTTATTTAGTGGCGGCGGGGTCCGGGAGCGGCGGAATAGGGGTTAATAACTTTGTTACAGTTGCGGCGGGGTCCGGAACAGCGGAATAGGGGTTAATAACATTATGTAGTTGGCGGCAATGTAGGGGGTGGCAGATTAGGGGTGTTTTAGACTTGGGGCTTATGTTAGGGTGTTAGGTGTAAATGTTACTTTTATTCTACCATAGAAATCAATGGGGTATCAGGCAGCAGCGTAAAGGTTTCGCTGCTTTCAGACTCCCATTGATTCCTAAGGCATCCGCGGCCTCTAGGGTGGCCGATTGAAAAGCAGGTACGCTGGGCCGGAATAGTGGCGAGCGTAAATGTTAGCAGTTTGATAACTAGCAAAAGTAGTCAGATAGTGCCGAATTTGTATTCGGAACATCTGTAATGACGTAAGCATCGATCTGTGTTGGACTGAGACCGGCGGATCGTATGTTATGTCACAGATTTCAACTTTTGCTGGTCTGTAGGCTTTCATAAATGAGGCGAATCAGGCTCGCCACAATTACACTGCGGAATTCAAGCGTATTTGCGGTTGACGGCTTGATAAATAGGCCTCAGAGCATGCAATTTTAGGCAACTTTCTAATTTACTAATATTATTATTTTTTCTTCGTTCTCTTGGTATCTTTATTTGAAAAAGCAAGAATGTAAGCTTAGAAGCCGGACCATTTTTTGGTTCAGAACCTGGGTAGCGCTTGCTGATTGGTAGCTACTAGACATGTGCATGGCGAAAAAATTTGGTTCGGTTCGGTTCAGATTGATTCGGATGTTTTCTAATTTCGGTTCGGATCGATTTGAATTCGGAAAAATTTTAATCAATTTGTTTCGGATTTGTTTCGGATTCGAATAGATTCGGCTGGATTCGGTTCGGTTCCAATCGGAAATTCGGAATTTCGGTATGTGTTAGGTGGGATATGCTGTGTATTAGACTAGTAATCCATGGCCATCCGAATTTACTGAATAAATCCGAACTAATTCGGATTTATACGGTAGATTCGGCACTATTTCAATTCGGAAATTCAAATCGATCCGAATCTCCGAATTTAAGAAATTCAGCCGAATTTCAGAATCGATCCGAAACGAATCGCACATGTCTAGTAGCTACATTTAGATGCCAATCAGCAAGCACTACCCAGTTTCTGAACCAAAAATGCTCTGGCTTCTAAGCTTGCATTATTGCTTTTTCAAATAATTATACCAAGAGAACGAAGAAAAAATTATAATAGGAGTAAATTAGAAAGTTGCCTAAAATTGCATGCTCTATCTGAATCATGAAAGTTTAATTTTGACTAGACTAAAGGGCCATTACAGTGATAACATTCAACTTCATTAGAGTTTCTAATTTGTTCACTAGCAAAGCTTCCAGGTCTCTGTGGCTCCCGAGATGTACTTTAAATATGTGTTTAACCTCCTTGTGTGTTTAACACATAGTGTTGCAACTTCACTGGTGATCACATTACATGCTCTAATACATTACAATATTGAGAACCAGGGGTTCTCAAACTTGGCCCTCCAGAGGTTTTGGAACTACATTTCCCATGATGCTCAGCCAGATAAAATGCTGGCTGAGCATCATGGGAAATTTAGTTCCAAACCTCTGGATGGCCAAGTTTAAAAACCCCTGGTCTGAACTACCCCTATATATCATCCAACATTTTAAGATTCACCCAGTAGCATTATTGGCATAGGTGCAAGCATTAAAAAAGTATACTTTGTAATGGATCAAAGTAAGAAAATTATGGTACTGACCACAAGCACTGATGATTTCTATAGCTCCATTCACTTTGTGCCACAAACAAAAGTGTAAATTAAACACAAAATACACAAAATATTAGATAACCTGTAAACTGTGAGCGATACGCAGTTGTCAATTCGCCAAATTATTATTTTGCTATTTTAATGTAAAGTGCAGGAGACACAGATGCCACAATAATATTCAAACAATTAAGACCTACAAAAACCTAGGGGTAGATTTATTATGCTGCGGACGCAGCTGTTTCCGCACGAGCCTTCAGGCTCACCGGAAACAAAAGTTAAGAAGCAGCAGTTTAACTTGTCTGCCACCTCTGAGGCGGCGGACAGCAATCATCCCGATCAGATACGATTGGAATGATTGACACCTCCTGCTAGCGGCCGATTGGCCATGAATGTGCAGGGGGCGGCATTGCACAAGCATTTCACCAGATGAAATATGCATATGATGTCGGAATTTAGCGATGTCGGGGGGACATGTTCGCCACAGTGAATCATGTCCATCCAACATTTCATAAATCTAACCCCTAGCGTCTAATTCTTATGGTTTAATATCTATCATATCAATGCCAAGCCCATACCTTAAGGCAGGGGTCGACAAATCTGTTTCAAATTTAGGAGTCAGAAAGAATATGTAGAAGAAGCCAAACATACTTTTAGGAGCCAGACAGTGGTATTTGTATATAGATATATTTGGAATAACCCCACATTTTTAGGAGCCAGGGGAAAAATTCTAGGAGCCAGTAACTCCCAGGCTCCTGGGTTTGTCGAGCCTTGCCTTAGGGTAGACTTGTGCCATGCGAAACAGACTCCCGGGGTAATTAGACTATGGGACGAGGCAATAAAAACATGAATGTCTGGATAGTTGCCAACTATATATTGGTGAAGTTCCTTCTCAACTGAAATGGTGGCTTGTTCTGCAAATGATTTATTTAATATATGCATTTAAGCTGGGCACAATACTAATACCTGCTGCCTCTCTATACATGTTAAATATGAAACCCAAAAATGTTCTTTTGTGATTCAGGCAGAGCTTAAAATTTAAAGGATCAGTCAACACAGTAGATTTGCATAATCAACCAATGAATGCAAGATAACAAGACAATGCAACAGCACTTAGTCTAAGCTTCAAATGAGTAGTAGATTTCTTTATGACAATTTTAAAAGTTTTGTCTATTTCCACTCCCCCTGTACCATGTGACAGCCATTAGCCAATCACAAACGCATACACATACCATGTGACAGCCATCAGCCAATCACAAATGCATACAAGCTTATTCTGTGAATTATTGCACATGCTCAGAAGGAGCTGGTGACTCAAAAAAGTCTAAATATAAAAAGACTGTGCACATTTTGTTAATGTAAGTAAATTGGAAAGTTGTTTAAAATTGCATGCTGTATCAGAATAATAAAAGTTTAATTTTGACTTGAGTGTCCCTTTAATAAAAATAAAAATGTAATTGTATTATCAAATTAGTTTTATACCCATGGTATTCTGTGTTGAAGAGATACCTACATATGTGTCTGGAGCACTATATGGCAGGAAATAGTGCTCTTGTAAATGGATAACATTACTGAAAAACTGCTGCCATATAATACTCCTGAGCTTACATGTCTGAAGATACCAAGAGAATGAAGACAATTTGATAATAGAAGTAAATTAGAAATTTGTTCAAAATTGCATGCTCTGTCCAAACAATGAATAAACAGTTTTGGGTTTGTCCCTTTTTAAAAAGTAATGCTTTACAAGACTTCATGTGAGAGTGGGGATTTCCATTTATATTTAGAGGCCCTTTGAAAAGAGGGACAGGGGAATTACTTAGAAAGGGGTTTCCCCTCCAAAAGAGGCCACCACGTTGGAAGGCATCTAATTGTAGGGAATAATGAGTGAGGAAAGAAAAGGATACAGTGAATGGAGAACCAAGGAGCTGCAGTATATATTGTAACATAAGTGATGCAAAGGGACTTAAAGGGACATGACATGTAATTGTAAGACACTTTTAAATGAACTTAGCTCCCAGTAGTACATTGCTGCTCTGGAACTGACTTTAATTAAAAACATTTTTTAAAAAAAAGAGTAGTTGTAGATCACAGGGCACTTACTCTGGTGAGCAGAAAACATTTTGAGGTAAAATATCTTTTTTTTTTTTAGATGTTCATGTGATATATTGTTAGCAGCTTTTTACAGTTATAATGCATCACTTTCTGGTAATTTAGCAAATGGTCCCTTTAAAGATGAGGAAAGTGTATTGGCAGATGAAGCAATCACAAGTAAAGCTGAGGAGTAAGAGGGTAGTTACATGGGAAGAATAGAGAGTACAGCAAGAGATCATTCAGCCATAGATAAATGCAGGGGAGAGGGTATGCACTGTGTTCAGGAGCCATAAATCAACAACAGATTGACCTTGTACTAATATAGGAAACTGAAAATGAAAGAGAGAGACAGAACAGCTGTGGTTTCAATTAAAATAAAAGTAAAGAGCAGGCTATTTTAAACAACTTCAGTTTACTTCTAATTCCTAATTTGCAAGGTAGGCTCAGAAGCAGCAATGCACAACTTAGAGCTAGCTGCTGATTGGTGTTTGCTCATATATGCCACTTGTCATTGGTTTACTTGATGTGCTCAGCTAGCTCCCAGTAGGGCATTGTTGCTCCTTTAATTAAGGATACCAAGAGAATAATATAAATTTGATAATGGAAGTAAATTGGAAAGTTGTTTAAAATAGTATGATCTATCTGAATCATTAAAGAAAAAAAATTGGGTTTCATGTTCCTTTAGCAACAGAGGGAAAATACTTAAAGGGACAGTCAACACTAGAATTTTTTTGTTTAAAAAGGTAAATAATCCCTTTATTACCCATTCCCCAGTTTTTCATAAACAAGACAGTTATAATAATACACGTTTACCTCTGTAATTACCTTGTATCAAAGCCTCTGCAAACTGCCCCCTTATTTCAGTTCTTTTGACAGATTTGCATTTTTAGCCAATAATTGCTCACTCCTAGGAGCTTCATGTGCCTGAGCTTAATGTTATCTATATGAAACACATGAACTAACGCCCTCTAGTGGTGAAAAACTGTCAAAATGCTTTCCGATTAGAGGCGGCCTAAGGTCTAAGAAATTAGCATATGAGCCTCCTAGGTTTAGCTTTTAACTAAGAATATTAAAAGAACAAAGCAAAATTGGTAATAAAAGTAAATTGGAAAGTTGTTTAAAATTATATGTCCTATTTAAATCATGAAAGTTTTTTTTACTTGACTGTCCCTTTAAATTTGTTTTTATATGGTTAATAATCTTGTAGGGCTAAAGAATATCAATTATTTAGTAAAAATGTTTTAAAAAGGTTATGGTTTATTAGGATTTGTGTGTTATTTGCACTTGTTTTAAAAGATTATGTTAAAATAAAAGAAGTGAGAAGAATTTATGTTAAAGATCTACACAAGGGCAAACATATACGCAAAAGAAAACTTTAAAGGGACAGTTGTATTGGTCAAAAAGATAGATAATCCCTTTATTACCCATTCCCCAGTTTTACATAACCAACACTGTTATATTAATACACTTTTTACCTCTGTGATTACCTTGTATTTAAGCCTCCATTGACTTCTATGGGGAATAGGTTATCACGCGTTATTCTAAGTTCGGCTTTTTCTGCTCGCCAGGTTAGCAAACAAGAAAAAACAGTTTACTTTCAACTCATAATATGAGCGCAAACCGACACGTACAAAAACCTTACTTCTAACGCGTTTAATGCTCAAGAGGGAACGTTAAATAACGCTCCACTTGTAATATGGCCCGAAAGTGGAGAAAAGATTAGTGTAAATTTATAAATATTAAAAATGTTATAATATTGCACATTTGAACACTGCCCCCACCCGGAGACATCATAATGACACCTAGCTGACAACATTTTCTATGAAGAAAACTTCTGTGCTGTATGGATTTATAAGCAAAATTGTATTATTTAGCACAACAATCATAGCCAGTTTAAGCAAGCAACATGGTTGTAGCCCAGAGACTACCAGCAAATTTGTCTGGAGCACTACCTTGGTCACTGGTGCTATAGATTTGCAATCACTAGACCAGGCCAGGGGTATCAAGCTCATGGTATCCGGGGGCCACTGGCTAATTGTTCTTCTCCCATGGGGGTCACTTAAACAGATTGAGTTTTCTGGAATTGGATATACTAGAAACTGGAAGTGACATTTACCCACATAGTAGTGCATGGGGGGAGCTTTAGACCACAATAGACAAACACAGTGTATATTTATCTTGTGAGAGCCAAGCAAAGTGATCATTCTGGAACTGAATAAAAAGTGACATTTATCCAAGCAGTGCATAATGCGAGTCTACACTGGACAATGCACGCTTGTCAACATCAACTTGTTACACCTATTAGAATCCTACAAAATGTATTTAAATTAATAATTTAACTAATAAACAAAGGAGGGACAGATTAAAATATCTTGAGGGCCGCATATGGCACCAGGGCCGGTGCTTTGAGACCACTGGACTAGGGTGTTATTATTACATATTTTATCATAGTGCCTGTGTCGTAAGTATATTCACACTTGCTAGATCACACAAACATCATAAAAATCCCCACGTGGAAAGCCCCAGGTCACAGGAAACTTATATATGAGTAAGCATAATGCGACATAATTATTTTTAAAAGGCATAAAAGTGGAAGTTATTTATATGTGAGAAAGAGTTCATATTTGCATGTGTTTACTTATTATCCGCATTATTTTACCAGATATTGTATAACCACATAAGTTTAATTACGCATTCGTTTCTGCCTGGCCGGAAAAGCTATGAGTGTTTACATATTGGTAACAATTATCACCACAGTGTGACTTCAATAAGTTTCTGGTATAAATTATATCCACGTTATGTTTTTTTAATTGGTTATATTGATTATTAGTACATTTATTGTCCTGTACCATGTTTGCAGCAGTTTAGGTTAATTTCTAGAACTAATGTAAAACAGTTTGCATTACATTAAGCTCTGCATGACTGCTCTATACAGATAAGGGTACTGGTTGGCTACTCATATCATTCCAAACAGTAGAGTCACCTAGAATATTTTGATCTTAAAGAGACAGTACATTAAAAAATGTTTATGCTTCAGAAAGAACATGTGATTTTAAAAATGCTTTGCAATTTACTTCTATTATCAAATGTGTTTCATGCTCTTGCTATCCTTTGTTAAAAAGCATACCAAGGGTAGGCTCAGGAGCAGCAAAGGCATTAGTGTGTGCTAGCTGCTGATTGGTAGCTGTACATATAAGCCTCTTGTCATTTGCTCACTAGATGTGCTCAACTAGCTCCCAGTAGTGAATTGCTGCTCCTTCAACAAAGGATCAGATAATTTACTTCTATCATCTAATTTGCTCTCTTATAATTGGCTTACTGGTGTGTTAAGCTAGCTCCCAGTGGTTCTGCTCTTTCTTCAACAAATGATTCCAAGAGTATGAAGCAAAATTTAAATCTGAAGTAAACTTTAAAGTTATTTATAAAGATGCTCTATTAAAGAAAAAAATGGGTTCCATGTCCCTTTAAATTGTATGCCCCTTTATGCCCCACACAGTTTGCCAGTAGAGATGCTTTATACATAGAACTATGATCTTAGAACTGGCTTTTATGGCATATGACTGAAATCCTTCTATAAAATACATTAATAAACACAGCAGAATAGGCATTAGTGTGTGCTAGCTGCTGATTGGTAGCTGTACATATAAGCCTCTTGTCATTTGCTCACTAGATGTGCTCAACTAGCTCCCAGTAGTGAATTGCTGCTCCTTCAACAAAGGATCAGAAAAGAATGAAGCACAATATATTATAGAAGTAAATTGAAAAGTTCTTTAAAAAAGTATGCTTTAATTCTGAAAGAAAGGTTTTGGGTTTCATGTCCCTTTAAAGAGCTCTCCAGCTTATTCACTAAGGTTAGGAGAACTCCATCACATTTTAGTGACCCACTAACACAGAAGTGGGAAAGATCTGTCAATGGAGAGTTCTATGGACAAAAAATAGGTAAAGACTGAGCAATAAATCACCCACAGCCAGTAGAGATGATATACATATATGTAAAACAAATATACCAGAGGCATATTTAGTTATCATGCTGCCCTAGGCCTTTTGAGATCTGTTGTTTTTAGACCCCCCCCCCCCCCCACACACACACACACACACCATCCCCAACAATTGTAGCTCATTTATGACTCATACATGTTTCTCAACCAGAGGCTACAGACATAGAGGTGCCATGCTTCCTCCTTTACAGAACCAGGGATAATTGATTTGTAATAAAATGAATAAATATAACAACACTTGAAGAGAATAGGAGTAAGAATATATTATGCCACAGAACTACCTCTTAATATTTACTGCCCCTAAATCCTGCTGCCCTAGGCCTTGTTGGCTTATAGGTCAAAATACACTGCTGCATATATGTATAATATATAATGTATAATATATACTTTTTTTACTATTATGTTATTTAGCACAAAGGTATAAAAAATATGTCTGAATAGTAAGCTCAGGAGCGTGCTCGTGTGTGCAGCTCTATATAGCAACAGTATGGCAAGAATGTTATTCATTTGCATGAGCACTAGATGGCAGCAATGTAGCTCACCAGGCATGTGCACACTACCTACCTAGGTATCTTCTACAGTGAGAACAACATTTTATAATAGAACTAAATTGGAAACTTTTTTTAAACTGCCTGCTTTGACTGCATCACATTGGATGTTCATTTGTTAAAGGGATAGTCTAGTCAAAATGAAACTTCCATGATTCAGATAGAGCAGGCCCTTTTAAGCAACTTTCTAATTTACTTCTATTATCAATTTTTCTTCGTTCTCTTGGTATCTGTATTTGAAAAAGCAAACATGTAAGCATAGAAGCCAGCCCATTTTTGGTTCAGCACCTAGGTAGAACTTGCTGATTGGTGTCTAAATGTAGCCACCAATTAGCAAGCGCTATCCACGTGCTGAACTAAAAATGGGCTTGCTCCTAAGCTTACATTCAAATAAAGATACTAAGAGAACAAAGAAAAAATGATAATAGGAGTAAATTAGAAAGTTGCTTAAAATTGCATATTCTATCTGAATCATAAAAATTTAATTTTCGACTTGACTATCCCTTTAAAAACAGGGTTTTTTTTATAGAAGTTGTCCATTTTAACCAGTGAGCAATCAATCTTTAGCTATACCTAATAATCAGTGTGTGGGGGGGGTGGGGTTTGTATTTTTTATTTATTTTTTTCTCTGCCACGTGCTCACACCCCATGCTGCACGCACGTGGGCACGGTGACTTGTAATATATGTACTCCATGCTATATATATACTCCATGCACTATCCATGAAGTATCCATGAAGAGCTGGAGCTATTTATTTATGCAATCTAGATAAACAGCTAAAATAACTTTCATGTTAGCGCAAACAAACTAATTAAAGGGACATGAAACCAAACCTTTATGACTCAGATTATACCATTTTAAACAACTTTCTAATTTACTTCTATCATCTAATTTGCTCTCTTATAATTGGCTTACTGGTGTGTTAAGCTAGCTCCCAGTGGTTCTGCTCTTTCTTCAACAAATGATTCCAAGAGTATGAAGCAAAATTTAAATCTGAAGTAAACTTTAAAGTTATTTATAAAGATGCTCTATTAAAGAAAAAAATGGGTTCCATGTCCCTTTAAATTGTATTCCCCTTTATGCCCCACACAGTTTGCCAGTAGAGATGCTTTATACATAGAACTATGATCTTAGAACTGGCTTTTATGGCATATGACTGAAATCCTTCTATAAAATACATTAATAAACACATCACTGCCAGATTTAAAAGGAACATGAAACCCAACATTTTTCTTTCATTATTTAGACAGAATATGTGATTTTAAACAACTTTCCAATTTCCTTCTATTATCTAATTTGCTTCATTCTCCTGGTATCTTTATTTGAAAAGCATATCTAGGTAGGCTGTGGAGCAGCAGTGCATTACTGGGAGCTAGCTGCTGATTGGTGGCTGCACAGAAATGCCTCTTATTATTGGTTCACCAGATGTCTTCAGATAGCTCCCAGTAGTGCATTGTTGCTACTTCAAAAAAGGATAACAAGAGAATGAAGCAAATTGGATAAAAGAAGTAAATTGGAAAGCTGCTTAAAACCATGTGCTCTATTTGAATCATGAAAAGTAATAAGAAGAAAAATGATGGTTTTCATGTGCCTTTAAGATCTTTACATATATTGTTCAATAGTTTTTTTTGTGGCTTTGTTTTTTCATGATACATAGCAAGAAAGTACTAAAATGTTAAAATATTTACTGTAGAAATACTATGCTGAAGAAACAAAAAGACTAAAAGTATTGTTTGTTTAGCACAAAAGTTTTTTTTTTAAAGTACATTTTGAAATATCAGGTTTCAAAAGAGACACATGAAATATGTGAGTACACTGTAATTTATTGTATATCATTTGATATAACAGTTTCATAGTAAATAAGAATAAAAATGAGCTTACCTGTGAGACAAGTAACAAGAATAAGTAATACCGTTAGATGATAGTTCCAGTTTAAATAGGATGCCATGTTAAACTATAATCCAAAAGTTTTGTATCAGATAATCCAAAAAACAGGTTTCAAAACAAATCCTTCTGTATAGGTTGGAAGAAAATTCAGTATAGAAGTGTTTTCCTATTCCTTGGGGCCTTTATTTGAAATCGGTTGTTCTTTCAAGCTGTGCTTTGCTGAGTGTTTCACTGATTCACATTCAGCCTCTTCTTACCAGTTACGTCTGCTTCCTCTGCTAACCAAATCCCACCCAGTCATTGGTGGGGGTTTTCTGTTCTAGTGTTGCCTCCGACTTTCAGTTTCATATTTGACTGACTCAGTAGCTTGCAGCACGTTTGAATTAAAATAATTCAGTACATCTCAGTTCAGAGTCAGAGATTATAAAGTTTGAATTCATTTATGACTGGAAAGCTAACCCAAGTATTAGTAAATCTGTAAAGATTACAGATTTTAAATGATAGTATTTTGATGTTTTTTTTAAGTGAATTTAGTGAATAGTATTAATAATATTAGTGAATACTAGACGTGATTCCTTATGTTTGACATTTGTTACTAACAGCATATTTTATCATACTTCAGTCATTGTCACCAGTCTATCTTATTTATGTCACTATACCATTTAATTGTATTCTGTAAGATACTGCTCACTCCATCATTATTTCCTGGAATGTAATTATTATAGATGTGCATTCAAATAAAGACAAATGGAAAATAAATACATTTGTGTAATTTAACAAAAAAATGAACAAACAAATGACTTGTTCATACAGTTTAATCTTTGCTCAAAAGGTGGGGAACGACTTAAAATAAAATTAAAGGGACGCTGAACCCAATTGTTTTCTTTTGTGATTCCGATAGAGCATGCAATTTTAAGCAACTTTCTAATTTACTCCTATTATCAAATTGTCTTCATTCTCTTGGTATCTTTATTTGAAAAGCAAGAATGTAAGTTTAGATGCCAGCCCATTTTTGGTGAACAACCTGGGTTGTTCTTGCTGATTGCTGGATAAATGCACCCACCAGTAAACAAGTGTTGTCCAGAGAGGTCTGAACCAAAAATTGTCTGGCTCCTTAGCTTAGGTGCCTTCTTTTTCAAATAAAGATAGCAAGAGAACGAAGGAAAATGTATAATAGGAGCAAATTAGAAAGTTGCTTAAAATTATATGCTCTATCTGAATCCCGAAAGAAAACATTTGGGTTCAGTGTCCCTTTAATTTGACACCGTTAAAGGGATACTAAACCTAATGTTTTTCTTTAATGATTCAGATAGAGCATGCAATTTCAAGCAACGTTCTAATGTACTCCTATTATAAATTTTACTTCGTTCTCTTGCTATCTTTATCTAAAAAGCAGGAATGTAAAGCTTAGGAGCCGGCCCATTTTTGGTTCAGAACCTGGGTTGCTTATTGGTTAGCCAAATGTAGCCACCAATAAGTTAGCGCTATCCAGGGTGCTGAACCTAAAATGTGCCGGTGTTCTGTCGAGAACTCCAATTCCTCAAAAACTCCAATCTGACATAACGTCCGGTGACTCTTCTATTTTAATATCTGTTTTGCCTTTGTCTGGGGGGGACACTGCCAATCCTCTGGCATACACCTTAAGTAATCCTAGTGGAATGAGGTTTACAAAGGGGGCTTTACTCCCCTTGAACCCCCCAGACGGAGGCAAAATAGATAGTGAAGATAGGCGATTACAGTGCCCATCTGATTGGTTGTGAATCCTGTCACTCAGATGTATGGAATTACCAGACGTGACGTTAGATTGGAGTTTGATGTATTGGAGTTTTCAATAGAACACCGGCTCTTAAGCTTTACATTCCTACTTTTTAAATAAAGATAGCAAGAGAACGAAGAAAAAGTGATAATAGGAGTAAATTAGAATCTTCTATCTGAATCATGAAATAAAAAAATTGGGTTTAGTGTCCCTTTAAGGTGGGAAAAGCTTTGAAGGTTCAAATTTACACTATTCAATAGAGGTGCATTCAGATCATTCCTGATCAAAATGCAGAAGAATGCGGCTGCTCACAGCATTCCGCTCTTTCGAAAGCAGATTTCTTGTGAAAGTGTAGAACACTAATATCTGTGCAAATATAATAATTACATTAAAATCATAGGGCACAAACATTTAAATAGTTTAAATATTATTCTGCCTGCCTACATATTGTTATTGTTATATATACATAGTATCCAGAACAGCCAAGTTTTTGCTACATAGTAAGTTAACACTCACAGCACCCAGCTCCTTGCTGGAATGAAAAATTCCAAGCAAGATTATTTTCTTTCTCTTTCTTTTCTCTTTTGTGTTCTTTCTTTCTCTTTCATTTTCTTTTTTGTTTCTCTCTTTCTCTCTCTCTCTATTTTTCCCTTTTCTTTTTTTAATAAAAGCAATTAATAGCAGAGAAATCACATAGCAACCTGCCTAACACATTTGCTAGAATTATCCACTGTCTTAAAGGGACAGTCTACACCAGAATTTTTATTGTTTTAAACGATAGATAATCCCTTTATTACCCATTCCCTAGTTTTTCATAACCAACACATCAATATTAATACACATTTTACCTCTGTAATTACCTTGTATCTAAGCCTCTGCAAACTGCCCCCTTATTTCAGTTCTTTTGACAGACTTGCAATTTGACCAATCAGTGCTGACTCCTAGGTAGCTCCACGGGCATGAGCACAATGTTATCTATATGACACATAAGAATTAACACCCTCTAGTGGTGAAAAAATGCAAAACACAGGAATGGACCACTCTCACAGACTGGACTGGGTACACATTATGATGTGTACCCAGTCCAGTCTGTGAGAGTGGTCAACTGTTAACTCCACAGCCCTGAACACTGACAGACATCTGCACGGTTCCCAGCAACTCAGGCAGTTAACCCCTGAACAGCCTGGGTGACAGGCCCACAGGGAAGTATTACAAACATTATAAACACAACACACAGAAAACCTGGCACTCGCCAGCAGATACTCAGTAATATTTAAAAGCAAAACTGATTGAAGTCAGTTACATTTGGCGCCAAAGTATCAAGCCCAGGACCACGTCAAGGAAAGCAAAACTGGGGGAAGTCAGTTACATTTGGCGCCAAAGGGTCAAGCCCTGTCAAAATGCATTCAGATAAGAGACAGCCTTCAAAGTCTAAGAAATTAGCATATGAACCTCCTAGGTTTAGCTTTCAACTAAGAATACCAAGAGAACAAAGCAAAATTGGTGATAAAAGCTTTAAGTTTTATTTTCTAAAGTATATAGGTATTAGGGAGAATGTATCAGTCAATTTGTTTTTTGGAAGCAGAAAAAATACAATCACAGTTTTTTCGTTGTTTCTCAGAGTTGATGTAAATTCCCTATATTGTATACAGATGCCATTTTAGACATATACATTAATATATGATCTTGATTCATTAAACTTATATTCATTGCTATTATATAGTCCAAGGCAGGACACAAATTTACACACACACACACACACATTATATATATATATACATACAGAGAGAAGTGCACTCACAGGAACGAACAACTGGCTCAATAACATTGTTAGCCTGTTCTATGGCGATTTACCACCTGGGTGCAACTTTTATATATATATATATATATACACAGTATATAATAGTAATATTCCGCACAGCTAGCAAGATCTGCAGAAAATGTGAGAAACAGGAATCACGGCTAAAACATGTAGAAATGGAATGTAGAAATCTTGTTCTGCATTTGTTTGTTTCTAATTCTCACCGGCATTGTGGTGATTGTCAGTTACAGTACTGTTGTCTTCATAAATGTGATTTCTTTAATGTCCCAACAATGCTTTAAAGAGGTATCTCATTCTGTACAGTGAGGCTTTAAAAAAGCGGTCTGTACAGTGAGGTTTTAAAAAAGCGGTCTGTACAGTGAGGTTTTACAAACACAATCTGTACAGTGAGGTTTTACAAACACAATCTGTACAGTGAGGTTTTAAAAACACGGTCTGTACAGTGAGGTTTTACAAACACAATCTGTACAGTGAGGTTTTACAAACACAATCTGTACAGTGAGGTTTTACAAACACAATCTGTACAGTGAGGTTTTAAAAACACGGTCTGTACAGTGAGGTTTTACAAATGCGGACTGTACAGTGAGGTTTTAAAAAAGCAGTCTGTACAGTGAGGTTTTAAAGACTCAATCTGTACAGTGAGGTTTAACAACACAATCTGTACAGTGAGGTTTAAAAACACAATCTGTACAGTGAGGTTTTAAAGACTCAATCTGTACAGTGAGGTTTAACAACACAATCTGTACAGTGAGGTTTAAAAACACAATCTGTACAGTGAGGTTTTAAAGACTCAATCTGTACAGTGAGGTTTAACAACACAATCTGTACAGTGAGGTTTAAAAACACAATCTGTACAGTGAGGTTTAACAACACAATCTGTACAGTGAGGTTTAAAAACACAATCTGTACAGTGAGGTTTAACAACACAATCTGTACAGTGAGGTTTAAAAACACAATCTGTACAGTGAGGTTTAAAAACACAATCTGTACAGTGAGGTTTAAAAACACAATCTGTACAGTGAGGTTTTACAAACACAATCTGTACAGTGAGGTTTTACAAACACAATCTGTACAGTGAGGTTTTACAAACACAATCTGTACAGTGAGGTTTTAAAAACACGGTCTGTACAGTGAGGTTTTACAAACACAATCTGTACAGTGAGGTTTTACAAACACAATCTGTACAGTGAGGTTTTACAAACACAATCTGTACAGTGAGGTTTTAAAAACACGGTCTGTACAGTGAGGTTTTACAAATGCGGACTGTACAGTGAGGTTTTAAAAAAGCAGTCTGTACAGTGAGGTTTTAAAGACTCAATCTGTACAGTGAGGTTTAACAACACAATCTGTACAGTGAGGTTTAAAAACACAATCTGTACAGTGAGGTTTAACAACACAATCTGTACAGTGAGGTTTAACAACACAATCTGTACAGTGAGGTTTAACAACACAATCTGTACAGTGAGGTTTAAAAACACAGTCTGTACAGTGAGGTTTAACAACACAATCTGTACAGTGAGGTTTAACAACACAATCTGTACAGTGAGGTTTAACAACACAATCTGTACAGTGAGGTTTAAAAACACAATCTGTACAGTGAGGTTTAACAACACAATCTGTACAGTGAGGTTTAACAACACAATCTGTACAGTGAGGTTTAAAAACACAATCTGTACAGTGAGGTTTAACAACACAATCTGTACAGTGAGGTTTAACAACACAATCTGTACAGTGAGGTTTAACAACACAATCTGTACAGTGAGGTTTAAAAACACAATCTGTACAGTGAGGTTTAACAACACAATCTGTACAGTGAGGTTTAACAACACAATCTGTACAGTGAGGTTTAACAACACAATCTGGGGGGGGCCGAGCCAACTGCCGAGAAGACCAGACGTGCTTGAACAGAGCTCCTGAAATCTGGACTAAAATATGGAATATATCTTAATATTATAAGCTCCAATTTTTATAGTATACTACCTTAGCGATAAGAAGCACTCTCTTAAGGTCACAAGGCATTTGAGAGCTCTATGCCGAGGCTGCACACAACATTTTAGCTCTTCAACTTCGCTGTGCGGTGTACACTGTCACTTTAAATGCTGAGTCCGCTTGTATTGGGGACAAATATCGCTCGAGGAACCAGCGGAACATAATATTCATCCTCCCCAACGCTGCTATGGAAGCCTGGGAACAACATGCGCAGCAGCTCATTGATGAGCATTTTCAGAACCTTGAGATGCACCTTACCTCGGGGGTTTCTGCTATAATATCGTGGCCACTGCAGACTATACCTACCTTACTCTCTCAGCAGGATGAGAATGATGGCGTCGCATCTGCAGGTTTACTTCAGAGAGAGCGAGAGACAACCCCAAACGAATCATTTTTGGATTCCCTGTGCTTCGATCAGGAGAAGATGATAGCTGCAGGGGGCCCTCCTTTACGAGTTCTACAGAGAGCCAAGCGTGTGGATAGATTGAGGGACTCTGAGGGGCCCCTGTTACAAGGCGCTTCGACATTTGGTGAGCTTGCTAACATTCAACATACCGCCTCACATGGAGCTGGCTGGGTGAAGCCTCCTATAAGAGCTATATTTGTGACTTCCCACGGGAAAGTAGACATTATTACTTCCAAAGAGAAACCATTTCCTCTTATCCTGAGACTGCTACGAATAGCTTCAGGCATCAAAGCTTGGTCTCAAGCCATCTATAGACTCGGAGTGGGGTGATGCATATATATCTTGTGAACTTTTTATAATACCAGGTCAAGATAGTTAAATACAAAGTTCCTTAAAGTTATTTGTTTTAGAGAGCATATATAGAATTAGAGTTTTCAAATCATTTCTTAGTTTAGCGTGCTTAATATGCCTGTGTTTTCTTTCATTATGTTATTGTACAGTGTAAGCAACTGCAATGGTATGCTAATAATACCCAATTTCACCATATTTATTTTGCCTATGAAACTTGACTATCTTGTGTAAAGTGCTGGTCTATCCACGGAAAAGTGTTTCTTAATTCACTGTGCAGCTTACTTTTTATTAAGCATTGACTGGTATAATGATGATCTATGTCAGGTTCACTTTATATATGTCCTACAGTTTTATACTCTTATGTTTAATTGTGTTGAATAGGTATATGGTGTGCTTTACCACAGTCCTACTTTCTCATATATATAATTTACTTGAGAGGTTTAAGGGTAGTTGATGCACTCTACATGTGTCTCACGTATAAGACTTTACCCTACAATGTTCTAGCAGATAGAGGTATAGTAATTTCATATAGTGCTCACATCAATTATGTATGTTTCTCTGCTATCATAAGCCAAATATGTCTAGCTATGCTTCTAGATAATAGACGATATACCAGTCACAGACAGTTACCTTACCTCATCTCTACCTATTACACATGTAAGCTGGTTTGCTGCTGTTGTTTGACCTATGCATGATTACCTAGTTTTATTTATTAGAGTACCTAAAGGTTTTATGGATATACAATAGTTATGTGTCCTTCATCTCACCCTGTTACAGTTATGTGATTGTTTCATACTGTTTCGTTGTTGATGGGTGGTATGTTCCCACCATCACATGTATTGCCTTTCATAACACTACTCTGAGTATGTATACTTTTCTTTTCTATGCTCATATAAGTTTAAATTGCTCTGACATGTGGAGAACCTGGTAGCTGCCTATCTACTGCATTTGTGGGAAGGGGGTAATTAATTTTGACACAATAGCCTATTGTTGGATATAGGGCCCATATCCAACTAACATGGGTGCTAAGATATATTATTGCCATAAAGGCTGATTTATGCCCCTATCCCGTACTCCCATAGAAGCAATGTTGCTACAATCATACTTTTATATTAAACTGGCGAAAATACTATATGTTTGTAACTATATATCCCCAATACCAAGCGCTATCTTGGTATATCAGAATGATTTACACACCCTTCCCCTTCCCCACTAAGTTTAACTTATCATTTTGCACCCTATAAGACTAACTCCAAGAACAAAAAATTCTCCACCATGTTTTAATCATGCTTCACAATGGCAATAACTCTGATCCCCCCAAAGTTTAATGATGTCTATATTTAGTTTACATAGGCCAACCACTTGTTAATTGTACAACATCCCTAGTAAAACCTTTTTCACCCTAGATGCAAAAGAATCACCACAACTGTTTTACTCTCTTAGTACCAAAGTACTGACTTTACCTACTTCATTTAGATCAGCAGGTCTGATCAATAATACTAGCTAGCTGAGTCTATAATCTCTATACACACCCTGTCTTCCTTACAGTTTTACTTGATCTCCTCCTCAACATAGTAACATCATATAATTGGCGCCCTACACCCTGAAAGTCTCCTCTGGCATATATTCCATTCATTGTATTTATCTTACCACCCCCCCCCTACTATTTCATAATATGTCTCCTAGTTTTAGGAGAATTAAAAAAGCGGGTTCTCTTGCTTATACCGCACCTTACATCACCCCCTTGGTATCCCTTTCAATTCCATATTGCACCATAATACGGAACCCACCCATTTTGATCAGACCAATAAGTCTGCTTGACTTATACCTGCTGAGTTTTTCTTCCTTCAACATATATAAGGGGCCTTTTTGAGACCATATATATAGCAGTTAATACCTTGATGTGTGGGTCGGAAGGCTCTAATATGGTTCCTGCTTATTATTATTATTAAGGGGGTTTTGATTTTGATTTTGTTACAGCATGTTTAATGTATTACATCCTACATTTTAAAGGTTATAAAACCGAGTTATAATGATGAGATCCAAAGATGGTCTTTTTGGCCAATATTTACCTTCCTCTACCTTAACGCTTTTAGAAGGTCTCTTAGCGTTGGGCATCCTCTATATACAATGTCTACATGGTATGTAAACTGTTGTTTTTTTTCTCATTTCTTATGTGTTTATTTTGCTACTCCAGGAACATTGAAACCTTTACAGTATGTAACATGTAGTGCAAAAATTTATTTATATAACTGATGTATGCCTTTCATTATATCTCAATAAAAACATATTAAAAAACAAACAAAAAAACCCCACAATCTGTACAGTGAGGTTTAAATTAAAAACACGGTCTGTACAGTGAGGTTTTACAAACACAATCTGTACAGTGAGGTTTTACAAACACGGTCTGTACAGTGAGGTTTTACAAACACGGTCTGTACAGTGAGGTTTTACAAACACGGTCTGTACAGTGAGGTTTTACAAACACGGTCTGTACAGTGAGGTTTTACAAACACAGTCTGTACAGTGAGGTTTTACAAACACGGTCTGTACAGTGAGGTTTTACAAACACGGTCTGTACAGTGAGGTTTTACAAACACGGTCTGTACAGTGAGGTTTTACAAACACAGTCTGTACAGTGAGGTTTTACAAACACAGTCTGTACAGTGAGGTTTTACAAACACGGTCTGTACAGTGAGGTTTTACAAACACGGTCTGTACAGTGAGGTTTTACAAACACGGTCTGTACAGTGAGGTTTTACAAACACAATCTGTACAGTGAGGTTTTACAAACGCGGTCTGTACAGTGAGGCTTTACAAATGCAGTCTGTACAGTGAGGTTTTACAAACGCGGTCTGTACAGTGAGGTTTTACAAATGCGGTCTGTACAGTGAGGTTTTACAAATGCGGTCTGTACAGTGAGGTTTTACAAACGCGGTCTGTACAGTGAGGCTTTACAAATGCGGTCTGTACAGTGAGGTTTTACAAATGCGGTCTGTACAGTGAGGTTTTACAAATGCGGTCTGTACAGTGAGGTTTTACAAACACAATCTGTACAGTGAGGTTTTAAAAACACAGTCTGTACAGTGAGGTTTTAAAAACACGGTCTGTACAGTGAGGTTTTACAAACACAATCTGTACAGTGAGGTTTTAAAAACACAGTCTGTACAGTGAGGTTTTACAAACACGGTCTGTACAGTGAGGTTTTAAAAACGCAGTCTGTACAGTGAGGTTTTACAAACGTGGTCTGAACACATTAAATGAGTCAATGACAAGAGGCATATATATGCAGCCACCAATCACCAGATGCTCCCAGCAGTGCATTGCTGCTCCTTAGCCTACCTAGGTATGCTTCTGAAAGGATACCAAAGAAAAAAGCAAATTAGATAACAAGTAAAACGTAAAGTTGTGTAATATTGTATTTTTTTTTATCTGAAACATGAAAGAAAAAAATAGTTTCATGCTCCTTTAATGTTGTAAAACAAATTAACATCTTTTTTACTGCAGCTATTCTCCAATTATCAAACTCCACCCACCTTATTTTGAGAAGCCTATCTGGGCTTTATTCCTCAGACAACAAGGCTAGTCACTGTCATAAAGTTTCATGATTCAGATAGAGCATGCAATTTTTTATTCTAATTTACTCCTATTATCATTTTTTTTCCCGTTCTCTTGGTATCTTTTTTTAAAAATAAAAAAAAATATGTAAGATGCATTTAGCCACCAATAAGCTAGCGCTACCCAGGTGCTGAACCAAAAATGAGCCGACTCCTAAGCTTTACATTCCTGCTTTTCAAATAAGGATACCAAGAGAACGAAGAAAAATTGATAATAGGAGTACATTAGAAAGTTGTTTAAAATTGCTGCTCTATCTGGTTTATGAACAATTAGTCACAAATTACATTTTTTAGCCACTTCTATTTTCAAATATTTCAGAACAAAAAGAGGATTTGATGCTTTCATTGACTATATTTAAGCATAAGATACAATTAGATATGCTCCATGGCTTTGCTCAGTGTGCCATTTATTTATTCTTTACACAGCAAGTACACTTTATTTTCATGATACTATGTGCTAAAGTAAAAATAATATCCCTTCTGCCATCACGCTGTGATATTGTTCTGACTTTCTGCTACACAGATGCTCTAGCGTAAAAAAGTGTCAGGGCCAGCAAAATATAACAGTATAGCCTAGCTGACAACTGATCCCAATGCCAAGATCGATGTGGGCTCAAATAGACAGCTTAGTGCAAAACCGCAGTGCACATCACAGTGAGGAAGCCTGGTGATAAAGTAGTGACGAGAGTGAGCAAGAAATGCTGGGGAGGGGGTGAATTCACCCCTCAGAGGCTTCACATGCAGCCCCCAAGGTTTCCCACAAGAGAAGGAAAATATTTTGCATATTTAGATCCTGAAAGCAAATATATTCTATGTTATCTCACAAAATACTGACACTATGAAGAAGATTTACCATAGATCGAGCAGACATGATTCGGACATGATTCGATGTAGCGAATCATGTCCGCTCCACATCGCTAAATGCCGCTGTCTGCATTTAACATTGCACAAGCATTTCTAGTGAAAAGCTTGTGCTATGCCGCCTCCTGCTAATTCACGGCCAATCGGCCGCTAGCAGAGGGTGTCAATCATCCCAATCAGATAGGATCGGGATGATTTCAGTCCGCCACCTAAAATATAGCGGAGAAGTTAAGGAGCAGCGATCTTACGACAGACCAGAAATGATGGGGCATCAATGCAGCATCCGATGCTTGTTAAATCGGCTCCTTCTTATCCATTTTACTAGGTCCAATATAAAAGTATTTCCCTTTTTGAAGTGTCAAGAGCCACATAAGTTGCTATTTATATAATATTGGTCTTTCAATAGTGTAAGAAGTATTGAAAATGCATCCGTATGGGGTAGATAGTCCTGACCCTGAAATGGAACTGGGTTTTGATCTTTTTCAAGAAAAACAAACAAAAATACCTCATGATTTTAAAATTGCACAACCATGTTGAAAATATCTGCCTCCTTTTTAAAACTGCATAATCCCTCCCTATCACCAACAGCAAATAACTAGAAGCTGTTTACTGGCACCAACTCCTCTCTTTAGGGCACTAGGTTCAGAACGCCATCCTTCCTTCCCTGACCAGCTACATCTAGGGCCCTCTAAATCTTAACTTAACGTTATATCCCACCCCATGCCTCCAACATGCACCACACAAATATAAATACCCCTGTCCCTCCAGAAAAGGAAAGTTATAGTAAATAAATAAATACAGAACCAGTTCACTGGAGCCACAGAGATAAAATCATATGTTGACTTGGAGTAGAAAGTAATGAGCCCTAAACTCTATTTTCCATTGTGAAGGAACTCTATACAGTTACTAGTATTCCCAGCCAAAAGAGGTTGGCAGGTTGCCAGGAATACAAATGGCTCTTGTGATATCAAGATAATGTTTATCAGGACATTCCAAGTGTCTATGACCATTTATCAGTCCTATAATATGGACTCTATGTCTTGTTATTTCTTCCCTTCAGATTATGCACATCTGCAAGGGAAACTGAATAAAAACAATCAAATAAAATGTGTCAGATAAACTAAAAGGTCATATAATACATGTCATTTATTTCACACTTTTCTTCAATTTTGCTATTTCATTGTCAGTTTAAAAAGTTTGGTTTAAATCACAGTTGAAATGTAGTTCATTTTTCGAGGGTCTTTAGATTATGGAATGCATGTTTCTATCAATTGTGGTTGCAGTGAAAATTGTAGTGCAAACAATAAAACAGATTAACAAATCCCCATAGTGACAAGAAATTCTGCTTCCATTTTTTTCAATAGGAACAGCTGAAGGTGTAATCTGGGGTGTAAAGTCATATTTTTCAGTTGCAAGTCAGAAGCAAACCCAATGCAGACAGACCAAACATAAATTATCTACCACATGAAGACAATGCTGGTACATATATTATATAGTATAACTATTTTTAAACCAAAACCATGGACCCCTCCACCAGATACACCAAATACATAATTGCACTGTTCCCGCATTGCCACCTCCTGGACCCACTCACCATTGTTAACCCTAGTGGCATTAATCCATAACCACTTCCTGTCCCTTAAACCCTATCATTCCTATCTTTGTCACGTTTTAACCGCTATTAACCCTTGGTCCCCTAACTGCTATGAACTGTAGCCATATTGCCAACAATTGACAACTAACCATATTCACACCAGGACCCCTAACTTGTTTTTTTGTTTATAGTATGATTTTGAAATCCCAACTACCAATTGCAAGCTGTAGTTAATGGGGCCGATTTATTAAAGTGCGGACATGATATGATGTAGCGTATCATGTCCTCCACACATCGATAAATGCCGACAGCATGGACTGTCGGCATTTATCATTGCACAAGCAGTTCTTGTGAAATGCTTGTGCAATGCCGCCCCCTGTAGATTCGCGGCCAATCGGCCACTAGCAGGGCTATCAATCAGATTGATCGTATAGGATCAAACGGTTTGATGTCCGCGGCCTCAGAGCAGGCGGACAACTTATGGAGCAGCGGTCTTTAGACCGCTGCTTCATAACTGCTGTTTTCGGCGAGCCTGAAGGCTCACATGGAAACAGGGGCATCAAGCTCTATTCGGAGCTTGATAATTCAGCCCCTATGGATAAACTATGTAACACACGTATTGCTCACCTATACATATATTGAGTAGGGCTACATGAAGTAGGGCAACTGTCCTTATGGTGCCAAACTGTTCATCATAGTCCAATCATGCCAAGTGACTGTGAGTGAATTACACGTCTCATATTGTGTTCAGGAGGAAGAGCAGTTCATCATATTCGCCTTTTAACTTACTTGAAGGAACAAGTAAATGGAATACAAATCATTTTTGCACTAACCACAAACCAAGAGCAGGCTGGCCATCTCAGTAGAAGGATTCTGACTGCTCCTACCATAACAATAGAGGAAGCTCTAATACCAATTGCATAGACCAAACACTAAATCAGCTGGTCTCCATGCTTTCAAAGAGTGATAAAGCAGCACCTCTCCTCCCCTTACTCCAAAGGACTTGGCAAGGGACTTATTTGCTCCATAACTAGAACCCTGATGTGACAAGTCTTATCTCATTTACTCAGTAGCCCACAACCTCTGAGACTTGGACTGCCACCCCCCGCGGCCCTCCGTGCCCCCCCCCGCACCAGCCCGCACCCCCCCAAACCCCCTGTGATTATTTTTTATTTATTTTTATTAAAGTCATTAACAAAAAAATTTATGGCCCATATGACAGTTGAGGCAGAGCCCTGACACACACACACACACACACACACACACACACATATATACATATACATCTTTAAAGATGTATCTCTATGTTAAAGTCCTTTGCCTGCCTTTTATTTTTTTTACTAACTTCTGAGACCTCATATCTTTGAGCCCTTATAACTTTTTTGTGCATTATTTTTTAGAATAATTTTTATTAGACAGTGTTACTTTTTTTGTTTTGCAATAGAGTTAACCAGACTAAGGACATGGATTATTGGAACCATGTCCTGTGGTCCGATGAGACCAAGGTAAACTTATTTGGTTCAGATGGTGTCAAGCGTGTGTGGAGGCAACCAGGTGAGGAATACAAAGACAAGTGTGTCTTGCCTACAGTCAAGCATGGTGCTGCCAGTGTTCTAAAATTAGTCTCGACTTATAAGAATGCGGGACTGGCGTCACTTACGGGGACGTGACATCAGCTGTTGGAGGTGTGTGGCACTCACTGCGCATGTGCAAGAGGCCCAACCTCCTAAAATCAGCTGTTGAAGCCTACGCAATGGGTCGAGGAATTCTATGGCCAGTATACTTCATTGCACAGGCCCGCAAAATTCAGCATGAATGCGCACCCGGCCCGACTCCTCACGATAAGCTTAATAAGCTGCCTCAGAGGGTCCATAATTTCTACAGGCGACTTGCCTTCAGTGCGCATGCGCACACTGATGTAAACTGGGGGTAAAATACAAACACAACTATTAAAAATAATAATGTACAGTGTCATGTGGTCTAGACAAGCGTTACATGAAATTGTTTAATATAATCCACCGTATGCAGTAAAAGTTGAAAATCTGGGCTTCTCATATTTATTTTATTTTTAGTTTAGTTTACAAAAGTGCGCACATACGCACTGAAGGCAAGTCTCCTGTAGAAATTATGGACCCTTTGGTGCAGCTTATTAAGCTGAGTGTGAGAAATCGGGCCATTTGCGCATGCGCAGTATTCTGCGGGCCTGCGCAGTGAAGTATACTGGCCATAGAATTCCTCGACCCGTTGCGTAGGCTTCAACAGCTGTTTTAGGAGGTTGGCCTCTTGCGCATGCACAGTGACGCCACACACCTCCAACAGCTGATGTCACGTCACTGGAAGTGACGCGTGTCCCGCATTCTTAGAAGTCGAGACTAATTTTAGAACACTGGAGCTACAGTTCATTGAGGGAACCATGAATGCCAACATGTACTATGATATACTGAAGCAGAGCATAATCCCCTCCCTTAGGAGACAGGGCCGCAGGGCAGTATTCCAACATGATAATGTCCCCAAACACACCACCAAGATGACCACTGCCTTGGTGATGACTGGCCAAGCATGTCTTCAGAAATAAAACCCTATTGAGCATCTGTGGGGCATCCTCAAACGGAAGGTGGAGGAACGCAAGGTCTCTAATATCCACCAGCTCTGTGATGTCGTCATGGAGGAGTGGAAGAGGACTCCAGTGGCAACCTGTGAAGCTCTGGGGAACTCCATGCCCAAGAGGGTTAAGGCAGTGCTGGAAAATAATGGTGGCCACACAAAATATTGACCCTTTGTGCCCAATTTGGACATTTCCACTTAGGGGTGTACTCACCTTTGTTGCCAACGATTTAGACATTAATGGCTGTGTGTTGAGTTATTTTGAGGGGACAGCAAATTTACACTGTTATACAGGCTGTACACTCACTACTTTACATTGTAACAAAGTGCCATTTCTTCAGTGTTGTCACATGAAAAGAAATAATAAAATATTTACGAAAATGTGAGGGTTGTAATCAGTTTTGTGAGATACTGTAATTGTACTTTGTAATGTATTTTTGATGACAGGATAGATAGATAGATAGATAGATATAGATGGATGAAGGAGCTACAACCTGCACTAATAAAAGCCTACCCTGTATTAGAATTGCACATGTTCTGTACAAGCCTATGTATAGACTGGCTGCTATGGGCCCCCCCTGCACTTGGGTCCTGGTGCCACTGTGTCTGCTGCACCAATGATGCACAATAGGTTAAAGGGACACTCAAGTCAAAAAAACTTCTATGATTCAGATAGAGCACCCAATTTTAAACAACTTTCTAATTTACTTCCATTAACAAAATGTGCACAGTCTTTTTATTTTTAAACATTTTGAGTCACCAGCTCCTACTGAGCATGTGCAAGAATTCACAGAATATACGTATATACATTTGTGATTGGCTGATGGCTGTCACATGATACAGGAGGAGTTGAAAGAGACATAACGTTAGAAAAAATCTACTACTCATTTGAAGTTCAGACAATGGGGCCGATTTAACAATGTGCGGATGGACATAATCCGCTGTAGCGGATGATGTCTGCCGCACAGCGCATACGCTGTCAGCATTTATCATTGCACAAACATTTCTAGTGAAATGCTTGTGCAATGCTGCTCCCTGCACATTCAGGGCCAATCGTCCGCTAGCAGGGAGTGTCAATCAACCCAATCTTATCCTATCAGGCGGATTGCTGTCTGCCACCTCAGAGGTGGCGGATGAGTTAAGGTTCAGCAGTCTTAAGTGCGCTGTTTCTTAACTCTTAACTGCATTTGGGGGTTGATAAATCGGCCCCTAAGTACTATTGCACTGTCTTATTATCATGTATTTGTAGATTATCCAAATCTACTGTATATACTGGTCCTTTAACAACCGAAAACACATTTTTGGAACTTTTCTAGTGAAAACTCGTTTGCGGCTGTGGCCTTTTAGGGTCTGAATCCATTTTGGATTGTAATCATTCAAAAAACATGACTCACATATTGCTCAATACCTTGTTATTAGGGGCAGATTTCAGAAAGATTGAAATCTACCCCATAGTGTCTTTAACTACAACTCATTTAAAAAAAATATTACTAACAAATTATTATTATTATTTGGACACAACACATCATTTTTAAAACATTGGAAATATTTATGGGTAAATAAGTGCTTTTTGAGCTTTTTTGTTTATTAGAATAAATACAAAGAATTACTCTGTGGGAATCCTAAACACTTTAATGCCATCAATGTGCAAGTAGTTTGCAACCACAGGCGGCACAAGCACAATGTCTTTGTTGTTATTCCAAGAAGTACTCATTGTTCCTATATTTGAAAAGTCTGAGTCAAGCCAATTTCTACAATGATTATTATTGGTTTAGATTTCATGTAAGTTTGCTTAATAATTTTGACTTTGGTTACCTGAGTTTCTCAAGAGGAAAGAACCTTAAAGGGACAGTCTAGTCAAAAATAAACTTTAATGATTCAGATAGGGCATGCAATTTTACACAACTTTCCAATTTACTTTTATCATCAAATTTGCTTTGTTGTCTTGGTATTCTTAGTAGAAAGCTAAACCTAGGTAGGCTCACATGCAAATTTCTTAGTCCTTGAAGGCCGTCTCTTATCTGAATGCATGTTGACATTTTTTCACAACTAGAGGGGGTTAGTTCATGTGTTTCATATAGATAACATTGTGCTCACGCCCGTGGAGTTACCTAGGAATCAGCAAGTCTGTCAAAAGAACTGAAATAAGGGGGCAGTCTGCAGAAGCTTAGATACAAGGTAATCACAGAGGTAAAAAGTATATTAATATAACTGTGTTGGTTATGCAAAACTGGGGAATGGGTAATAAAGGGATTATCTTTTTAAACAATAAAAATTCTGGTGTAGACTGTCCCTTTAAAAGAAAAACCTCGTATAAATTGTCCAATCTAATATATGCAGAAAAGTTCAAAACATTTCAAGAGAAGAAAAAAATAAAAATAAAAACGGGACACCATTGTCAGGTTTGAAATAGCGAGACTGCTTTTTTGCATTATAGGCAGTTCTCATTGGCTGTGCGAGACATCATGTATTGGGGCACTAAACACAACTAGGTTACAAGTGGAACTCGACCAATAGGTGAAGATGCTTTATCGTTTGCGCAACCTCCCACGCAATATAATATTGCAAGTGAATTGTTAAAGTGACAGTCTAGACAAAATTAAACTTTCTTGATTCAGATAGGGCATCCGATTTTAAACCACTTTTAATTTCACTTTTATCATCAAATTTGCGTTGTTTTCTTGGTATTCTTTGTTGAAAGCTAAACCTAGGTAGGCTAATTTTTAAGCCCTTATCTCAAAGCATTTGACAGTTTTTTACAACCCCCCGGGTAAAACACTGAATGGGTTTCATGGAAAAATGACCATAGGCTATGGTTCTTTTTTCATGAAACCCATTCAGTGTTTTACCCGGGGGTTTGTATAATATAACAGTGTTCGTTATGAAAAACTGGGGAATGGGTAATAAAGGGATTATCTATGTTTTTAAACAATAAAAATTTGGAGTAGAGTGTCCCTTTAAAAATGTTAACCAAAGTATCCTAAAGGGATATGAATCCCTACATACATTTTTAAACATCTTTCCAATTTACTTCTGTAAAGAGCAGCAATTCACTACTAGGAGCTAGCCAATTAGATGAGGCATTTATGTACAGCCACCAATCAGCAGCTAGCTCCCAGCGCCTAAACGTACCTAGGTATTCTTTTCAACATAGGATACCAAGAGAACAAAGCACATTAGAAGGTTATTTAAAAGCGTATGCTCTATCTGAATCACAAAAGAAAGATTTTAAGTTTCTCGTCTCTTTAACATAGTTGAAACTAGTTTAGAGCATCCTATACTTTTAATGAGCACTATCAGTGCGCTCATTGTGCTCGTATTACAAGCATTGAGTTAAGTGTTACGCTCAAGCTTAGCACTCAAGCGATATCCAACTTGAATTTTACTGCATGCGCCATAGAAGTCTATTATGTGAGGGACTTAGCAGACTTGCGCTATCCAACATGCACATGTTAGTGCGACCTAGATTATCACTCAAGCAATAAAACATTGCTAAAAGGTCAATCAATAACGCTTACATTTTTGCACTCATATAAATATGAGCGCAAAACTGTAAGCATTATTGATTGACCTTTAGCGATGTTAACCCTCAATAGCTAATCTAGCTTTATATATGTCAATGGCAGGAAAACCCACTAACAAAATGCTAATATAGGTAATATTATGTGAACCTGCATGATCTTGTCTTAATATTGAGGCCCCTCAGCAGCCTAATAAGCATCTATAAATGTAGCTCAGTAAATATTTTACAATATTTATTGATCAGTATTAAAAATGACTATTATTGTATGTTTTTTTGTACTGGACCATGCTTCTTGTGTTACATGCTAACGTGAGATTGCTGAAAGGATGTATAAGGACAAACAATGTTCTGCATTTATTCTCAGTGGTGGCGACCCACTTCCATGAGGACCACTAGTGATTTGAGGGCCTCGGTGGGAGGGTGAGACAGGACATGTTGTGAGCAGGACATGGGCAGGATTGAATGAAATGGTGCATGTGACGAGAAACGCGTTAATGTATTTTTAACCTGTTTTATTAAAGCTTTTATATCTTCAACCCTTGCTCTACATGAGCCTGTTTTATCCGACTAATAGAACACCAGTTATCATATAGGGAACCAGTGGTTCTGATACTCTGCTGACACTGATGATGTGCTCTATTCCACTTTGCACATGAGGGCTGGCCTGTGGCTTGTAACGTATTGAACGACTTTGCTGGCAGAGTGATACCGGAACTCCAAACCCATGAGTGAGTTTGCCGGGCGGCTCTGAAGTCTCGGTCTGTTCTGCTTGCACTTCTTGTGCCATCCACTATGTGAGTTTGCACTTGTCACTCCCCTTGGTATTTTTTGTTTGGTCCCAGCTGTACCAGAGGCGCTTCCTTTTTTGTCTTTTAGGACATTGAGTTTGAGTGGGGTTGGGCATGCCACAGGCAGGAGCCGGCTGGAGCTGCCGCAGTGCATGGGCAGAGTGGTAGTGGGAACCCACCATTGGGGGCCCAGCCATTATGCTGGGGGGCTAGTGCTTCCCATGCCCCCCCCCGTGATGTCACTGATTCTCAAACATGGTATATCTCAGCTGTTATTATGTTTATTAGCTTTTTTACTAGTGACCAATAGTATAATGAAACATAATCATACTAAATAAGGTAAAATTGTATTGAAACAGAGAAAGAAACTAAAAAAATATATATAAGCCATTCATGAACTGTTCGTTTGTTTTATATTTGCAAAGAATGTATATTTTAGTGATGCTTATACATTGTATGCGCAGGAAGTAATGTTTGGAGATAGTTGCTTAAAGGGACTTTAAAGTCAGAATTAAACATGATTCAGATAGACCACATCATTTTACAGACACTTTTAAATTTGCTTCTCTAAAATTTGCTTTGTTTTTTGGTATCCTTTGCGAAAAAGCATATGTACAGCAATGCACTACTTAGAACTAGCTGATGATTGGTGGCTACACACCTATGCCTCTTGTCATTGTCTCACCATTTGTGTTAAGTTATATCCCAGTATTGCATTACTCTGCTGGAGCTGGCTTTAACTAGGTGTTTAATCATTTTGGAATTATACATTATATACAAAGTTAGGATTCCTTTTCTTTTTTTACCCTTTTCTCTGACATAACCTGCCCACTTTCTTGATTTCATCTGAAGGTTCCGGATTTTTTCATCCCCATATGGTAACTACTGCTAGTGGGGATTGTGGCAGTATTAAATGATTCAGATAGAGCATACAATTTGAAACAACTTTCCAATTTACTTCCATTACCAAAATGTGCACAATCTTTATATTTACACTTTTTGAGTCACAGCTCCTACTGAGCATGACGAATTTGTGATTGGCTGATGGCTGTCACATGATGCAGTGGGAGTGTAACTTTTAAATTTGTCACTATAAAATCCACTACTCATTTAAAGTTCAGACAGAGGGGCCGATTTATCACAGCCCAAATGGGGCCGTATATACCTGTTTCCACTCGAGCTATCAGGCTCACCGGAAACAGGAGTTAAGAAGCAGCGGTCTTAAGACCGCTGCTGCTTAACTTGTCCGCTACCTCTGAGGCAGCGGACAGCAATCTGCCTGATCACATACGATCGGGTTGATTGACACCCCCTGCTAGCGGTCGATTGGCTGCAAGCGAGCAGGGGGCAGCATTGCACAAGCATTTCACTAGAAATGCTTGTGCAATGATAAATGCCGACAACGTATGCTGTCAGCATTTATCAATGTGCGGCGGACATGATCCGCTACAGCAGATCATGTCCGCTGCACTTTGATAAATCGGCCCCTAGGTGATGTTGTTTTGTCTTATTTTTTTGGGGGGCTTTTAAATGTGTGTATTTATTGTTCATGAGCCCTAGAGCACTGAAAGGTTTGTATGCAAAATGGTTATAATACAAACACAGGGAAGAATATAAGAATATTGAAAACAACCCATCAGTATAGCAATAAAAATATATATCATAACCAAATCATGTTGATATTGTATTCAATTCTATAGGGTACAATATTATAGTAATGGTATACAGGGAGTGCAGAATTATTAGGCAAATGAGTATTTTGACCACATCATCCTCTTTATGCATGTTGTCTTACTCCAAGCTGTATAGGCTCGAAAGCCTACTACCAATTAAGCATATTAGGTGATGTGCATCTCTGTAATGAGAAGGGGTGTGGTCTAATGACATCAACACCCTATATCAGGTGTGCATAATTATTAGGCAACTTCCTTTCCTTTGGCAAAATGGGTCAAAAGAAGGACTTGACAGGCTCAGAAAAGTCAAAAATAGTGAGATATCTTGCAGAGGGATGCAGCACTCTTAAAATTGCAAAGCTTCTGAAGCGTGATCATCAAACAATCAAGCGTTTCATTCAAAATAGTCAACAGGGTCGCAAGAAGCGTGTGGAAAAACCAAGGCGCAAAATAACTGCCCATGAACTGAGAAAAGTCAAGCGTGCAGCTGCCAAGATGCCACTTGCCACCAGTTTGGCCATATTTCAGAGCTGCAACATCACTGGAGTGCCCAAAAACACAAGGTGTGCAATACTCAGAGACATGGCCAAGGTAAGAAAGGCTGAAAGACGACCACCACTGAACAAAACACACAAGCTGAAACGTCAAGACTGGGCCAAGAAATATCTCAAGACTGATTTTTCTAAGATTTTATGGACTGATGAAATGAGAGTAAGTCTTGATGGGCCAGATGGATGGGCCCGTGGCTGGATTGGTAAAGGGCAGAGAGCTCCAGTCCGACTCAGACGCCAGTAAGGTGGAGGTGGAGTACTGGTTTGGGCTGGTATCATCAAAGATGAGCTTGTGGGGCCTTTTCGGGTTGAGGATGGAGTCAAGCTCAACTCCCAGTCCTACTGCCAGTTTCTGGAAGACACCTTCTTCAAGCAGTGGTACAGGAAGAAGTCTGCATCCTTCAATAAAAACATGATTTTCATGCAGGACAATGCTCCATCACACGCGTCCAAGTACTCCACAGCGTGGCTGGCAAGAAAGGGTATAAAAGAAGAAAATCTAATGACATGACCTCCTTGTTCACCTGATCTGAACCCCATTGAGAACCTGTGGTCCATCATCAAATGTGAGATTTACAAGGAGGGAAAACAGTACACCTCTCTGAACAGTGTCTGGGAGGCTGTGGTTGCTGCTGCACGCAATGTTGATGGTGAACAGATCAAAACACTGACAGAATCCATGGATGGCAGGCTTTTGAGTGTCCTTGCAAAGAAAGGTGGCTATATTGGTCACTGATTTGTTTTTGTTTTGTTTTTGAATGTCAGAAATGTATATTTGTGAATGTTGAGATGTTATATTGGTTTCACTGGTAAAAATAAATAATTGAAATGGGTATATATTTGTTTTTTGTTAAGTTGCCTAATAATTATGCACAGTAATAGTAACCTGCACACACAGATATCCCCCTAAAATAGCTATAACTAAAAACAAACTAAAAACTACTTCCAAAACTATTCAGCTTTGATATTAATTAGTTTTTTGGGTTCATTGAGAACATGGTTGTTGTTCAATAATAACATTAATCCTCAAAAATACAACTTGCCTAATAATTCTGCACTCCCTGTATATTCCTGTAAACCAGCAAAATATATACAGGGAGTGCAGAATTATTAGGCAAATGAGTATTTTGACCACATCATCCTCTTTATGCATGTTGTCTTACTCCAAGCTGTATAGGCTCGAAAGCCTACTACCAATTAAGCATATTAGGTGATGTGCATCTCTGTAATGAGAAGGGGTGTGGTCTAATGACATCAACACCCTATATCAGGTGTGCATAATTATTAGGCAACTTCCTTTCCTTTGGCAAAATGGGTCAAAAGAAGGACTTGACAGGCTCAGAAAAGTAAAAAATAGTGAGATATCTTGCAGAGGGATGCAGCACTCTTAAAATTGCAAAGCTTCTGAAGCGTGATCATCGAACAATCAAGCGTTTCATTCAAAATAGTCAACAGGGTCGCAAGAAGCGTGTGGAAAAACCAAGGCGCGAAATAACTGCCCATGAACTGAGAAAAGTCAAGCGTGCAGCTGCCAAGATGCCACTTGCCACCAGTTTGGCCATATTTCAGAGCTGCAACATCACTGGAGTGCCCAAAAGCACAAGGTGTGCAATACTCAGAGACATGGCCAAGGTAAGAAAGGCTGAAAGACGACCACCACTGAACAAGACACATAAGCTGAAACGTCAAGACTGGGCCAAGAAATATCTCAAGACTGATTTTTCTAAGGTTTTATGGACTGATGAAATGAGAGTGAGTCTTGATGGGCCAGATGGATGGGCCCGTGGCTGGATTGGTAAAGGGCAGAGAGCTCCAGTCCGACTCAGACGCCAGCAAGGTGGAGGTGGAGTACTGGTTTGGGCTGGTATCATCAAAGATGAGCTTGTGGGGCCTTTTCGGGTTGAGGATGGAGTCAAGCTCAACTCCCAGTCCTACTGCCAGTTTCTGGAAGACACCTTCTTCAAGCAGTGGTACAGGAAGAAGTCTGCATCCTTCAAGAAAAACATGATTTTCATGCAGGACAATGCTCCATCACACGCGTCCAAGTACTCCACAGCGTGGCTGGCAAGAAAGGGTATAAAAGAAGAAAATCTAATGACATGGCCTCCTTGTTCACCTGATCTGAACCCCATTGAGAACCTGTGGTCCATCATCAAGAGATGATGTGAGATTTACAAGGAGGGAAAACAGTACACCTCTCTGAACAGTGTCTGGGAGGCTGTGGTTGCTGCTGCACGCAATGTTGATGGTGAACAGATCAAAACACTGACAGAATCCATGGATGGCAGGCTTTTGAGTGTCCTTGCAAAGAAAGGTGGCTATATTGGTCACTGATTTGTTTTTGTTTTGTTTTTGAATGTCAGAAATGTATATTTGTGAATGTTGAGATGTTATATTGGTTTCACTGGTAAAAATAAATAATTGAAATGGGTATATATTTGTTTTTTGTTAAGTTGCCTAATAATTATTCACAGTAATAGTCACCTGCACACACAGATATCCCCCTAAAATAGCTATAACTAAAAACAAACTAAAAACTACTTCCAAAACTATTCAGCTTTGATATTAATGAGTTTTTTGGGTTCATTGAGAACATGGTTGTTGTTCGATAATAAAATTAATCCTCAAAAATACAACTTGCCTAATAATTCTGCACTCCCTGTAGATACTAAACAAAAAAATAGTTTCAGATGAATTTTTTGTCACAAAAAAATATATATATATTTTTTATTTTATGTCTTTTTATTGATGTCAATATTAAAAAGTACAGCTTATGCATTTTACTATGTTTAACTCATGTAAACAGAGTGGTTGACAGTGAAAATACATACGTACAAAATAAAGTTTTTGCTACCTCGATTTTACAGAGGCTTCACCTGAATCTAATTGCAAACATAAATTCAACAATCTTAAATATAGTAACAAACCTTTGGGAATTCTCTTGTTTGAAAAGACATTCGAACTACTCTGAAGATTAGGACTCCATCACCAGCATAGACCATCACCAGCATAGACCGTGTAAATCATCCTATTCCTTGCGTCATCATAATCTTAATCTCAATTGGGGGGGGGGGGGGTTAAGGGGAACATCTAGGTAGGGTAGGGTGTCGGAAGGGAAGGGTAGGAGAATTGGGAAGAGAGAACGACATCCTACTTCTGTTGTTGTCAGCATGAAGCTGTCAAGTGGCTATACAGGTTTTCCAGAGCACACGCCTGGAATAAAGATTCATTGATCTGTCTTTCATCTTTGGAATTCGTCAATGTATGGGAGGGTATGGGAAAAGGGGACCGGAGAAATGAAAAGAGAGAAGCAGCACCTCCTATCTGACCTCATAAACTTAGGTTTGCTTAGTGGACATAAGGGTCTCCCAGGGTTCCCATATGAGACTGAAGTCATTGGTCTGTCGCCTATCTCTGTACACATAGTCTTCCATGCTCTTAATGTAGTTTATGCAGTCCGTCCCTCCTTGCCATTTGGGGGGGTTGGTCTTTTTTCCAATTCCGTGTAATTAGTAATTTGGCTGACATGAGAATATACAGTAGTAGGAATGGCCTGTTTAGGGGGGTCTCTCTATCCCTATGTGGAGCAGTGCTAGTGCTGATTGTAGTTCCTTCAAAATCTCCAACTCTTTACAAACCGCCTCTACCTTTGCCCAGTATCTAGTCAGTTTGGGGCATGTCCACCAGATGTGGAAGGAAGTCCCCATCTCGCCACATCCCCTCCAGCACTCAGGTCAGGAGGATGCTCGGGGTAAAGCCTTTGTAATTTAACTGGCACCAAATGCCACCTGGTTATTCATTTAAAATATAATTCATATAGTGTAACACAATGAATAGCCTTTTTAGTTTGCGTAATAGCCTTGGCCCTGATTTGCCTTTTTATCATGCATTTGTTCACTATGCAAATTTACTGTATTTACTGATCCTTTAACAATATCACTCCCTGAAATTACTGCATTCACCTATGTGATGTTAAAGGGACATTATACGCTCATTTTTTCTTTGCATAAATGTTTTGTAGATGATCTATTTATAAAGCCCATACAGTTTTTTGTTTTTTTGTAATTTATAGTTTTGCTTATTTTTAAATAACATTGCTCTGATTTTCAGACTCCTAACCAAGCCCCAAAGTTTTATAAGAATTCCGTCAGCTACCTATTCCAGCTTGCTCCTGTTTGTGTAAAGGGTCTTTTCATATGCAAAAGAAGGGGGCAGGGGAGTGTCTTGTTTCCCACTTGCAGTGGGCTTTCCAACTACCTTTTCAACAGAGCTAAACTGAGAGCTTCTAAGTAAGTTTTTAAACAGTTTTATACTGGATTTTTTATCGGTATCTGTGCATCTTATTCTTTATAGTAGTGTCTATTACATGCAGTTATATCAAAATGAGTGTATACTGTCCCTTTAACATACTGTTACTTAAAAAATGTGCTTGCCCCACTCTCCCAAGAGGCCTACAGGTAGGTAACCTACAGTAGGTTTACAAAATGTAGCAAACTGCCTAAACCAAGTATTTGATTTGCTGCATTTTGAAAACCTAGGCGGCAGAATTTATTCTGGTTTGTCAGGGGGAGATAGTAAACTATGATTTAACGTGTAAGTGTAGAGAAGTTTTGGAAAAATTGTGATTTCTGGACCACAAACAGAAACATTGAAATATAACCCAGACATCCCAACCTGTAAAAACTCATTTCAGGGAGGTGGCTTCACCGGCTACTGCGCTGCGTGCTGTCCCCCCTACCCCCAGTTATATACTGGACACCTGGAAACCCTAAATAAGATAGAGACTAATAATTAAAGTAGTTTCCAACTAAAGTCACATTAAAAAGTAGCTTTATTGCACAACCACAAACCTATTTTCCAGTGATCGTACGCTTATTGAATTTTGAAAATATACAAGTTTCAGAGCTAAACTTTTTATTAATCAAAAATCTCTAGGAGTTTCCTGTTCCTATAACTGGTATGAGGAAGTTCTCTCTTAAAGGAACATAAAACTCAAGTTTTTTCTTTCATGATTCAGATAGAGGATATGATTTTAAACAACTTTCCATTTTACATCTATTATCTAATTTGCTTCATTCTATTGGTGTCCTTTGTTGAAAAGCATAGGTAGAAGCAGCAATGCACTACTGAAAGCTAGCTGCTGATTGGTGGCTGTACATATATGCCTCTTGTCATTGGCTCACAATATGTGCTCAGCTAGCTCCCAGTAGAGTATTGTTGCTCCTTCACCAAAGGATACCAAGATAATTAAACAAATGTGATTATAGAAGTAAATTGAAAAGCTGTTTGTCTGCTTCACCTGAATCATGAAAGAAAAATTTGGGGTTCCACGTCCCTTTAAGACAGACATCCTCAAACTTGGCCCTCCAGAGGTTTTGGAACTACATTTCCCATAATGCTCATGCATCATGGGAAATGTAGTTCCAAAACCTCTATAGGGCCAATTTGAGGATGTCTGCTTTAAGAGGACTGCAGGTTTCATAAAAAAAAGTAATGTTTAAATTAAATACAATCCTGATTTTGTTTGTCCTCTTTACATTTTTAAAACAACCTCAGAAAGTTCAGATATTAGTGTTTACTTTTATATTAGTGAAAATAAAGGGCAGCTTGGAAGCACTGACATTAGTGTCAATTTAAAATATTATCTATAGAGCCAACTTACAAAACGTGGAGACCTGTTCTCTTTTTTTACCAGGATAATTAGGATGTGGAAGGAAATTTAGGGCCAGTATTGGGTTAACTATGTATCATTGAGGAGTTATCTGGAATATGTTCATATGTTCCCAATGTGAGATATCAGAGAAATATTGTTTTGCTTAAAGGGACAGTAAAGTCAAAATTAAACGTAAATCAGATTTAACAATTTTCTAACTTAGTTATATTATCAAATTTGCATTGTTCTCCTGGTATCCTTTGTTGTAGAACAGTGTTTCTTAACCGCGGTTCTCAAGATTTTCATTATAGCTAAACTAGTGCACAGGTGAAGTAATCAGCTGATCAGCAAAGGATACCAAGAGAAGGAAGCAAGTTTGATAAAAAGTTGTTTACAAGTGCAGATTTTATCTGAATCGTGAAAGTTTCATTTTTATTTTACTGTCGCTTTAAGAAACTTTTTGAAATTTAAATTTTTAAGATAGATTTACTTTGAAAACTTTTAGTATAAGCTAGTTTTAGTGATCATTAAAATATTAATTGTTTTTTTAATTGACAATGTTAGTGTTAAATGTAATAGGTAGTTTTACATGTATGATGTAGAGAAAAAAGGGGAAGAGACGACTGTGTGTGGGAGCAGGAATGTGGCAAGATAATGCTATAAAGCTTTTTATTCCCATGATGCAATACGCAGCTTCTCTATTTCTATAGGGGGTTTCCATTTAAAAAGGAAGAACAGTTCACAGAAATCTTAGGCTAAGATTCCATAACCAAGACGTATATGCAACTCCTGATCCATGAGAATGTTAAAGAGATATGAAACCCAATTTTTTTGTGTGTGTGTGATTCCAACAAAGCATCCAATTTAAAAAAGAAAAGTTTCCAATTCTATTATCAAATTTTCATCATTCTTATTGTATTATTTGGTGAAGAGCATTGTGACGGATTCCGGCTGCCCTGACTGGGTAGCCTCGCCAAAGGGTCCTTCCTTTACCTGGAACCTGTAGCTGTAGAGCAGAGAAAGGGATTTTAGCAAGAGCCCACCCTAATAAACAGACAAGTATTAAGGTGAAATACGAACAGCCTTTATTGGGGAAAACCACAAAGCTTATATACACATTCTCATCTTAATAAGAGTCTTATCTATTCCCAGGATATCCTTCCATTCCCACCCCTCCAGACATAGTGGCGCCTCCATGGGAGCCATAGGTCCATAGAAACCCCACAATATCTAGGTTGTGGTTTTGCAGTGATTTCGGGGGAGCAGCTGCCATTCCAGGGTGTGGTTGGAGAGCCCTCGGTCCCCAGATGCCATAGTCCAAAAAGCGACATGATTCATTACTGGGGACCAGAGCAGAAGCCTGGGAAAGTTATTGAGGTAGGGGTGTCCAAAGCCCCCCGGTTCCTGGGTGGGCTCCCCCTTGGCAATTACCCCATCCCTTGTCTACCAAGGCACATCAAATCCCCAAAAGAATGGAGCTCTGGGACAAAGGGCCTCTAGAGCAACCTAGGGTAAAGTTCAGCGGGACTGCTGTGTAGCACGGCTGGCTAGTAGTTCCATAAGTTCGGCCAGCTGGGAAGGAGCCAAGCGGCAAGAGATCAGCTCTTTTCAAGATGAAGTATAAACAGTGAGAACACAAGAGGGA